>NC_047075.1:8124962-8173624 GCF_902459465.1 Asterias rubens
ACCGGGAAGTCACACAAAATGTAAAAATATGCCATGATGTTTCAGTGAAACACCACGAACGGTAAATGAACCCGTGTATTTTTCACAATTATTGTCTCCAATGATTGAACTTTACACGAAGGCAACGGCGCAGTCTGGCGGTACCGCATGTTCACAGAGATTTAATCGGCCGTCCAGCAGGAGGTCTCCTATCTTTTTCCACTGGTCAGACAGGGGTATGTCAGGGTATTATTTTGTTACTCTGCGGTTTTGCGGGTCGTTCGAGCTCTTCCTTCCTCCAAGGTCTCAACTGCACGGCCCTGCCTTTCACTGATGTATGCGTCTTCTGTAACCATTCTCTGCTAACTGTGCAAGTGTCAAATTTTATCGCTATCTGTGTGTGCTAAGCACGCCTTAAAACCTTGAGTACGCACGCGAACAAGCAAACAATTCCCGCTTACTCGTAAAAATATGATTTACGTAAGCGCAGATACCCTTGCCTACGTCAGTAAAACGCCCGTGAGTGAAACAAACACCTGTTATTATTCGAGGTAAAAGTTAAAATTGTGTTGCTTAACAACAAAATTGATTGTGTATATTTCTTGCTTATTCTCTCGCTCCTGTTTTGCTCACTATACCATCGAACAACCTTGTCCTGTTTCCTCTGCACAGCGAAGGCATCAAGACACAACAAAAGAGCCACTCAAGCTTCCTCTTATCAGCCTCGGCGTTTATTAAATAGGCGTTTCGTATGAAACAGGTTGGGTTCAGATCTTAAAGGTACATCGCAACAGTATTTTTAGAACAGATACACAAACCGTTAACAAAAAACAATATTGTTTTCTCAACTTAAGATATTAAGTAAAATCATAGTTGATGAGACTGTTTGGTAACACGGCATTAGAGTCGATTGTGGACGGTGAATTTGATTCGCAACATGAACTAATAGATGGGTATCATTTGAAAAATAAGTTGATGGAAGTCAACAGAAAAGCAGGAGGGTTGTGTGTGCACTGGGTTGATACTAAATCAAAGGCTGGTGTGGCTTGATAACAGCTCTGTTTCAGAGTGGTTCATACAGTAAAGGGGTTGACTGTGAACTGTGTTAATGCATTCATTTACATGCTAAAACTTAGACGAACATTATTACTTTTACTCATTTCTCTAAAACTACAGCGCCTCAGTAAGTAAAATTTCAAGGGAAGCTTTCTACTATCATAATCTTCAAACTGTGTAAGTTTAATGTATATCTGTGGGCATTGTGTTTTTTGTTAGGAAAAAGTACATATACCCTTTAAAGAGCCATATGAGGGACAACTCGAAAAATAAAGAGTGGTGTTAATCACTCTTTTATATTTAGAGAGTAGTAATTGATGAGAGTAGTTGGTATTATGCTATTGATGGGAAAATATTTTGTGTGTATTTATTATTATTCCCTGTGCTTTAAACTTGTTCCCAGTCTACGCCATAGAGCAACTGGTGCTTGATGCCACGTCAGCAGCAAACGCTTATTAAATGCTGACGCTTTAATATAATTAATTTGTTTCACTTGGCTGGAAATGAAAAGGCAGTGACGAAGGAGAAAAACCACAACGCCCTTGGTGGGAAAACTCGGCCATTGCTAAATATCAGATCAATCAAGAGTGAACTGAGGAAGTCAACGCTGCCGCTACCAACTTTGAGTTGCTGTTTGTGTCTCAAGATTATTGCACCGTGTTTCAAGACTATCTGACAATCTTACTCGTGGTGACAATTTCAAAGTTTCCATGATGAAGATTTTGCTGCTAATCGGATTCCTGGTGTGGTGTACTGAAGGTTGGTGAAAATCTTACCTTTTTTACCGTATTATTGTTAAATTGGTGCATCGTCGTTGACTGCTGGCTGGTTGTGCATGTTCATGAATTGTTTTGTACAGGTTTTCTCTGCCAATGTCAACAGAAAATGTGTGGTTAATGATGGCGCTGCCAAATATATATATATTTTTTTGTTTCACTGTTATTTGAACGATGTCTGGTATCACAATTTTTTAGTGATAACTTTTGGTCCGGTCAATTATTAAAATAGAGAACGCCATACAAGTTTGTGCATACAAAAGCGGGAACAATATATTGTTTTTTCCTCAAAAAATTTCTAAAATAGTGAATTAAATTATAATGAACATTGAACAGAAATATGTGAACGGAAAAATGTTCACGAAAACGTTGAATGCCAATTCTGTGTGCATGTAATGACAAAAGAGTGAATTTGAATCCGTGTTATTAAGAGTCAGTTCAGGTAAATAATTGACATAGTTGCTCACGGTCAAAAAATGAATTTTTTTAATACTTTGTGGGTGGAAGGGCCTTGGGGTGCAAGTAAACAAAATTGCATTTTCAATTCTATATATAGCCCGTTGCCATGGTTACGGCTCATTTTGTTTTTTGGCCATTTTAGGCCGATTTTGGGGTCTGAAAAACTGGTTTTTAGCTCATATTTACAACTCCACCCCACCAAAATGCAAAATTATTTCAAAAAACCTTTGATATCACTACAAAGTATCATCCTTGGCCTTCCTTGAGAAAAGAAAATATTGCTTTAAATATCACCCTTGTGCTATTTTTGCATCATGCATTACAGTATGTTTTTAGAACTTGCAAAATCGAAATTTTTACCCTATTTTTGGACCCTAAAATGTCAACTTGCCAGAGGTCTCAGAAAATTTTCCTTTCGGCTGTGATTAGGGCCAACATTGGTCTTTCCATATCTGGTGTCAAAAACTTGGGCAATTGTATCTTGTTGTGACAGTACTGCCTCAAAACTAGACTTTTTTCCCCAAAACGTGATAAATGACTTTTTAAGGGTCTTTTAACATAATATCGACATACGTGTCAACGGTAAAAAAAAGATGAATATTTTTCTTATACTTTGTTGATAGTAGGGACTTGGGGTCCAAACAAACAACATTTACATTTCAAATCATAATATAACACGTTGCCATGGTAACAGTTCATTTGTGTTTAGGCCACTTTAGGCCGATTTTGGGGTCTGAAAAACTGTTTTTTTAGTTAATATTTACAACTCCACCCAACCAAAAAACAAAATTATTTCAAAAAACCTTTTATATCACTACAAAGTATCATCCTTGGCCTTCCTTGAGAACAAAAAATTATTGCTTTAAATATCACCCTTGTGCTATTTTTGCATCATGCATTACAGTATGTTTTTAGAACTTGCAAAATCTACATTTTTACCCTATTTTTGGACCCCAAAATGTCAACTTGCCAGGGTTCTCAGCAAATTTTCCTTTCGGATGTGATTAGGGCCAACATTGGTCTTTCCATATCTGGTGTCAAAAACTTGGGCAATTGTATCTTGTTGCGACAGTACTGCCTCAAAATTAGACTTTTTTCCCAAAAACGTGATAAATGACTTTTTAAGGGTCTTTTCACATAATATCGACATACGTACGTGTCCACGGTAAAAAAAAGAGGAATATTTTTCTTATACTTTGTGGATGGTAGGGACTTGGGGTCCAAATAAACAACATTTACATTTCAAATCATAATATAACACGTTGCCATGGTAACAGTTCATTTGTGTTTAGGCCACTTTAGGCCGATTTTGGGGTCTGAAAAACTGTTTTTTTAGTTAATATTTACAACTCCACCCAACCAAAAAACAAAAATATTTCATAAAACCTTTTCCATCACTTCAAATTATCATCCTTGGCTTTACTTGAGACAAACAAATATTGCTATAAATTTCACCCTTGTGCTATTTTTAGAACGTGCATAGAGTATGTTTTTAGAACTTGCAAAATCAACATTTTTACCCTTTTTTTTGCCTCAAAATTGCTTTTTTTCAGGGGTCTCAGAATACTTTCCTTTCGATTTTGATCAGGGCCAAAATTTGCTTCATTTTGAATTTATAACATTAAGAAGTTAGTAATAATTCCATCAATCTGGCAGCTTTTCATAAGCACTCTGTAGGCTTAGTGCATTACCAAACATTGATCAGGACTTGTTGATGACCTAAATCTTAGAATTTGCCCCGCCCCGGCCCCACCCCGGCCCCGGCCCAATCATATTTCTTGACATTGCATAAAAAAAACAAAGTTTTGTGAACAGCGCCTCTATTTTGATAGTGACATTTTTTAATTCCCCTTGCAAATCAAGAAAGTTTGTACTGTCTTAATTTTTTATTGGTTCTCAGAATATTTCCCTTTTGGTTGTGATTGGGCTATCATTATGGTTTGCATGTCTGCTGGGGAAAAACACTTTGGTTTATTGTATCCTGTTGTGACACTTCTGCCTCAAACATGGTAATTTTTCCCAAAACAATAAAAATGCATTTTGAAGTTATCCCTTAGTTTGAATTGATAAAAAACAAAAACGAGCATGCTTGTTAAAAAAATATGGCACTGTTTCCATGCTCTTTAAGTAACATTATAAAAATGTTATAACCATGCTTTGCCACTGAGAGTTCTTGTTTTGTCATGACTACTTTACCTAGTTGTACAGGTATGATTCACATTGCAAGAAGAGAAGTAGTGCGATGAGCATTCTTTACTATTCTTGTCTATACGTCATGGCCTTTTAACAGTCTTCTCTGTCCCCTGCCCGCTACCAAACTAAACATTTTCATCCCTATCAGAACAAAGAGGCTCTAAAAGTGAGCAAGTACTGTGTCCAAAGTATCTAAATGGCCATTCACCTGCTTTGGCCTTCTGTAAGCAGTTCCCCCACCCATGGTGGTGTTCCTTTCAATTGTACTGTTGCAAACATTAAAAGAGTTGGATTATTTAACGTGATAAACAATTCAGCAGGTAATGTTTGACAATGTTTTTTGTTGATCGTTCTCAGAGACATATATAATAATTATGAATTAGTAAGATAGTGAATGGAAAAAATAATCAAACTAGCCTGAATAAACTTTTGTCACTGCAAATGCATCTTACTTATTTATGTTGAGCAGGTGCAAGTATTTACAACTTCTTTCAATGTTGTTTCATTAAAGGAACACGTTGCCTTAGATCGGTCGAGTTGGTCTTTGAAAAGCGTTTGTAAACGTTTATTGCAAAATGCATATGATTAGAAAGATATTTTAAAAGTAGAATATAATGATCCACACAAGTATCACTCAAAAACATATTTCTAACCATGCATTTTATAACAAACGGTTACAAACGCATTTCAAAGACCAACTTGACCGATCCCAGGCAACGTGTTCCTTTTAAATGATCTCTTACGCTCATCTTGCAAATCGTTAGTATCATTGTTTTTAATAAGATCTTGGCAAACTTGTCCAACACTTTTAAGCGGGCTTTTTAATTTCCCACATTTGTGTTGGACATGATTGGATGCTCTAAACCATCTGCCTCAAGCACAGAAACTACATTGTTTATGATCCCTATCTCTATGAAAAGTTTTACATTTGGTAGCAGGCAGGGACCAAGGAGAGTAGGCCCTGTATTAAAGACAACTTGTAAAGAATGCTCATCGCACTCTACTTGCAATGGGAATCATACCTGTACAATAGGTAAAGGAGCCAAATCAAGAACTCTCAGTGGCAAAACATTGGTTATGGTTTGGTTGGATACCATTATGTTTAAATAAAAACTTTGTATTAATTACTCAAAGGGCATGGAAACAGTGCCAGATTTTTAACAAGCATGCATTGTTTTTGGAAAAATTACTATACTTAAGGCATGATCAGTCACAACAGGATACAATAAACACAGTGTTTCTACCCATCAGAAGACATGAAAACACCAATAACAACCGAAAGGGAACACTTTCAAAAAAGAGGCGCTATTCACAAAACATTGTTTTATGCAATGTCAAGAAATATGATTGGGGCTGGGCCGGGCAAATTCTAAAATTAAGGTCATCAACAGTTCCTGATCAATGTTGGGTAATCCACTAGTGCTTAGGAAAAGCTGCAAGATTGATAGAATTATTACTTTTTAACGTTAGAAATTCAATATGAAGAAAAAACAATTCAAAATGCATTTTTCTGTTTGGGGAAAAAAGTCTATTTTTGAGACAGTACTGTTAACATCAGGATACACTTGCCCAAGTTTTTCTTACCAGAAATAAAAAGACAAATTTTGGCCCTGATCAAAACCGAAAGGAAAGTATTCTGAGACCCCTGAATTTTGAGGGCAAAAATTATGGTAAAAATGTTGATTTTGCAAGTTCTAAAAAAATACTCTAATGCACGTTCTAAAAATAGCACAAGGCCTTGTAAGGGTGAAATTTATAGCAATATTTTTTTGTCTCAAGTAAAGCCAAGGAAAATACTTTGTAGTGATGTAAAAGGTTTTATGAAATATTTTTGTTTTTTGGTGGGGTGGAGTTGTAAATATTAACTAAAAAAACAGTTTTTCAGACCCCAAAATCGGCCTAAAGTGGCCTAAACACAAATGAACTGTTACCATGGCAACGTGTTATATGATGATTTGAAATGTAAATGTTGTTTATTTGGACCCCAAGTCCCTACCATCCACAAAGTATAAGAAAAATATTCCTTTTTTTACCGTGGACACGTATGTCGATATTATGTGAAAAGACCCTTAAAAAGGCATTTTTCACGTTTTGGGGAAAAAAGTCTAGTTTTGAGCCAGTACTGTCACAACAGGATACAATTGCCCAAGTTTTTGACACCAGATATGGAAAGACCAATGTTGGCCCTAATCACAGCCGAAAGGAAAATTTTCTGAGACCCCTGGCAAGTTGACATTTTGGGGTCCAAAAATAGGGTAAAAATGTAGATTTTGCAAGTTCTAAAAACATACTGTAATGCATGATGCAAAAATAGCACAAGGGTGATATTTAAAGCAATAATTTTTTTTCTCAAGGAAGGCCAAGGATGATACTTTGTAGTGATATAAAAGGTTTTTTGAAATAATTTTGCATTTTGGTGGGGTGGAGTTGTAAATATGAGTAAAAAACCAGTTTTTCAAACCCCAAAATCGGCCTAAATTGGCCAAAAAACAAAATGAGCCGTAACCATGGCAACGGGCTATATATAGAAATGAAAATGCAATTTTGTTTACTTGCACCCCAAGGCCCTTCCACCAACAAAGTATAAAAAAAATTCATTTTTTGACCGTGAGCAACTATGTCAATTATTTACCTGAACTGACTCTTAAATACTATTTGGGGTTTTCCGATTCCGAATTGGAAGTTTACTGTTTGGCAATTACAAAAAGTCCAATGATCGACACAACGGCTCCATCAAAACTGAATGAACCGTGAACTCGTTTTCTTTCTTAAAATCCAGCAGTAAAAACTGGCCAACCATTATGTTGTGAGGTGATTAAAGTTTGATTGTAACGGCTTTCTTTGCGTTATACTAAACAGAAAAGGGAGAGCATGAAAACTAACTTGCCAGGAAAATCTATATTACAATTTTGTGTGTGTTCAATCCTTTTTTATGGCTATCTTAATTTATTTTTCCGGTGTACAGCCGACATATTTTATACACTTGTTTTGGCCGGTCAGACTACACAGTAATTTAACACAGGTCGAGTTGGTACCATCCTTGCATAATGCAACGCTTAGACTCAATTAAAACTAAATAGCCAGGAAAACCTATAACTATTACAAGTGTGGGTTTTTACTTCATTTTATTGTCTATCTTAACTAATTTCCCGGTGTACGGCAGTCAACCTACACGGTAATTTCACAATGTTCGACTTGCTACCATCCTTGCTTAGGAAATGTGTATAATACTTAATGAAAACTAAATGGCCAAGAAAACCTATATTACAATATTTTGTTTTCAGTCCAGTTATTATCTATCTTAATTTATTTGCCTGGTGAACGGCCACCGTCTTACAGTCGTTCATGGCAGTCAAACTACAAAGTAATTTCACAAACAGGTCGAGTTGGTCCAATATAATCTTACTAGTGAAACGCGTAGTATACTAAGGGAATCAATGTGTGGTGAAGATGTTTTCAACCAGTGGTTTAAACCCGCGCCGAGGCCTAGACTTTATAATTTTACCAAGACGAAGTTGAGGTAAATAATTATCAAGAACCAGGTCTCGGCGGGTTTAAACCACTAGTTGAAAACCGATTCAACACACTTTGATTCCCATTCATGAATACATTTTCGGTCAAAAAACATCAACACTTGTTGGTCAAAAGGTAAAATATATGCAAAATGTATAATTATTCAATGATTTATTTAAACACAACACCCCTCCAGCTATGAAATGGTTAGGCCCTTGGCCCGATCGGGTAAACAACTCCTTATAAGGGAATTATGTGGGCGTACCGCGTATCGCGTGATGTGGCACAACTGTCCCGGCCGTTATTCTCGACCAATAGGAATGAAGAAACTGTCTTATACGCACAGGTGCAGCAGCAAGCGCGCGTGTCACGCCCATGTTATAACACTTTTTACTGGTGTTATATCATCCGTTTAAACAACACCTCGTGATGCCCGGAACACCAATCAGAATGGATAAATTGTCTTAGGTATTAATTATGAATATATAATTCATATATAAGCCATTAAGAGTCAGTTCAGGTATTAATAATTGACATAGTTGCTCACGGTCAAAATATATATATATTTTTTTTTTACTTTGTGGGTGGAAGGGCCTTGGGGTGCACGTAAACCAAATTGCATTTTTAATTATATATATAGCCCGTTGCCATGGTTACGGCTCATTTGTTTGTTGGGCCATTTCAGGCCGATTTTAGGGTTTGAAAAACTGGTTTTTAGCTCAAATTTACAACTCCACCCCACCAAAATGCAAAGTTTTTTTCGAAAATCCTTTTGTATCACTACAAAGTATCATCCTTGGCCTTCCTTTAGAAAAAAAAATTTATTGCTTTAAATATCACCCTTGTGCTTTTTTTGCATCATGCATTACATTATGTTTTTAGAACTTGCAAAATCGACATTTTCACCCTATTTTTGGACCCCAAAATGTCAAAATGTCAACTCACATAATATTGACTTACGTGTCCACGGTAAAACAGATTTTTTTTATTTGTCTTATACTTTGTTGATGGTAGGGACTTGGGTCCGAATAAACAAAATTTACATTTCAAATCATAACATACCACGTTGCCATGGTAACAGCTCAACGGGCAACGGGCTATATATAGAATGAAAAATCCAATTTTGTTTACTTGCACCCCGAGGCCCTTCCACCCACAAAGTATAAAACAATTTTTATTTTTTTTGACCGTGAGCAACTATGTCAATTATTTACCTGAACTGACTATTAAAGGTTCCGTTGCTCACTATCCGTATATAAACTTGCCGAGAGCTTGTCAAAACTTAAAGCTTCATCAAACTCAGTTTGTATAAGCTACTTAACATACTTAAAGGCAGTGGACACTATTGGTAATTACTCAAAATAATTGTTATCATAAAACCTTTCTTGGTGACAAGTAAAAGGGAGAGTTTGATGGTATAAAACATTGTGAGAAACGGCTCCCTCTGAAGTGCCATAGTTTTCGAGAAAGAAGTAATTTTCCACGAATTTGATTTCGAGACCTCTTATTTAGAACTTGAGGTCTCGAAATCAACCATCTAAACGTACACAACTTGGTGTGACAATGGTGTTTTGTTCTTTCATTATTATCTCGCAAGTTTGATGACCGATTGAGCTTACATTTTCACAGGTTTGTTATTTTATGCATATTATGTTGAGACACACTAACTGTAAAGGCTAGTCTTTGACATTTACCAATAGTGTCCACTGCCTTTAAGTTAAGCTACTAATTGATATTCAAAAGTCGATGACCAGAAATACATTTGGGTAAAAAGAATTATACCAAAGGTAGACAAATTTGAGTTTTCGAAGTGTAATATTATGCTTAACGGGTCTGTGTACTTTCTGTTTGACAAAAAAACATAATGTCCACAGATTTACACTAAACTTACACAGTTTAAAGACAATGGTAGAACAAAGATTCCCTGTACTTGCTGAGGTGCTGTAGTTTTTGAAAAAAGAGTAAAACATTGTCATGAAAATTAAAATAAACGCAAAAATTATATTGTTTCAATGATTTATTTCAACGCAACACCCCTTCAGCTATGAAATTGTAAGGCCCAGTCATGGCCTTCGGGTAAACAACTCCTTATAAGGGAATGCCGTGCTCGTCGCGCGAATCGCGTGATCTGGCACATCGGCCGTTGCTCTCGACCAAAGGGACTGAAGAAACTGTCTTTTAAGCACAGGTGCAAGCTCGCGTTTCACGCCTATGTTTCAACATGTTCTACTGGTCATTAACAAAGGTTTATACACACCCACGTGACGCGCTCTCCACCAATAGGAATAGCGAAATTGTCTGAGGTATTTATGAATGAACTGTGAATGGTTGACCAGCTCTTGCTGTTGGCATTGTCAGTGTTAATCATGTGGCATAATGATATTTACTGATCTGATTTCACTATAATGCTGAATTGGGTTATTCATCTTGATTAATAAATGATAATTCAAGGGAGCATTATTTTGTACACAATTTGAAAATGGCTTGGAAAAATATTTGGTTGTTTCTTCTCATGTTTAAAGGAAGTGGACACTATTGGTAATTACTAAAAATAATTATTAACATACAACTTTACTTGGTAATGAGTAATGGGAGAGATTGATAGTATAAAACATTGTATAAAACATTGTGAGAAACGGCTTCCTCTGACGTGGAGTAAAATTTGTGAAAATTTGAGCTCAATTGGTCGTCGAAGTTGCGAGATAATAATGAAAGACGAAAACAACACCCTCGTCACACAACGCTGTTTGCTTTCAGATCGTGTTTGATTTCTAAATCTAATTCTGAGGTCTCGACATCAAATTCGTGGAAAAATTACTTCTTTTTCGAAAACTACGTTACTTCAGAGGGAGCCGTTTCTCACAAAGTGTTATTCTATCAACAGCTCTCCATTGCTCATAACCAAGTAAGGTTTTTTGCTGCTAAACATTTCGAGTAATTAGCAATAGTGTTCACCGACTTTAAACATTGTTGCCTTTTGGAGTGTATCTGACTGTTGCCGTGTAAATATTAACCATTCGTGTAAAATGAAGACTTACTCTCTATCATTTCTATCTTTTTCAATGAAGCACTTATCTGCACCATTGGACAAGAACGTGATCCAGAGTCTGGTGGCCGGTACCGTTGGGTAATTCCTGAACCTGATCCATGCCAGTGCACTACGATACGTGTTGGTGGTCTGAATACCCGTAGACCTTACAGACCCTTCGTGGTTACATACATGGATACATTCATCCATAGTAATGACCAAGCGGAGATTCAAACATGGCTCAACTGCACAAAGAAGACTGCAGGTAAATGACTACGTTAATAATAAAACCTAGCTGCTAGTCGGAGGTTGCATGTTTGCATAATTTTATTTGGGTTTCATTAGTTTCAAGTAATGTGTGCAAAGAGCGTTGTCTACAAGATGCATTCCCTGTTACAAAATTGCTATAAATCAGTCTGCTTGGGGTGTTCTCTGAAAGCCCGTTTGTTTGAAACAAATCGACAAAGTTGTTACAGCAATCACAAGAAAAAATAATAATAATACCTTGTCCTCAAAATTTGTGTTTGTCTTCCACGGAAACTTGTTTGTTTCCCAGTAAATGATTTTTACGTTCTCTCCCAGTGTTAATTAAACTATTAAAGGCAGTGGACACTATTGGTAATTGTCAAAGACTAGCCTTCACAGTTGGTGTATATGCGCTTCAGCAAACAACATGAGTGGGATTCAAACCCTTGACCCTTGACTATTCCAGAAAATATTGTTTTCAGAACCAGACCGCCGAGCTACTCCAGTGACGAGTCAGTTCGGATCATTCTAGCACAGGCTACCGACATTCATTCATAACAAACTCCTACTCATAACAAACGCCAATTTCAATATAATTTTCTCTTGTCAAATCCAACAGAAACATTTAGCGACTGTCAAGCTTTGCTGGATGCTGGGTTCAAAGAAGATGGTATCTACACTATCCATCCCTACCAGAATGATGAAGGAGTTAAAGTGTTTTGTGACATGACGAAGCATACCGGCTGGATTGTAAGTACAACTTGTGTTTATCCAATGTTAGAACCCTATTTTGCTTAGCAGACAACATGTATTCCCAAATATAATCTCAAATATATAACACAACAAGCAATTGATTACATATATGGTCCTCGAACAAACATAATGCCAAAAACTCTGTCTTTGTAAAATAGAACACTGACACATGTTTGTTTCGCGTTGCATATCGACTTGCACTTATTGACTACACACATTCTTTGAAAAACATACCTGGTGCAATACATTTTGTATCGTTTTCCAAGTTGTGAAAGTTCAGTGCTTTCATTTATCCCTAAAACACAGCAGTAATTCAACGATATAAGAGAAAAAATGTAACTAGAATTTGTTTTTACCAAAGTAAAACAAAAAACGTATTTGATCTTGTAAAACTGATGTGTTTTTTTTGTATTAAGCGTTAATGTTGAAGGTCAGTCTGAAATGTATGTGAACACCTTTTTTCTTAGGGTCCAATGTCAGTTTGTATACACAATTGATCAAAAGAAGCTTTTCAAGATAATTGGTAAGTTGTTGCTCAAACCCAAAACCCCTTTCCTTCCATCCGCTTATAATGACCAGGACTTAGCAAATGAGTTCCAGAAATTCTTTGTCACCAAGATTTCAGACATCCGCTCATCATTTTCATCAGTCCCTTACAACGTGCCGCAGACATTGCCACAACTTCAACCAGAGTGTAGACTATCTGTGTTTGAGCCTGCGACTGTTGCTGAGATTCAAAGGGTTATTATGAAATCTCCTTCAAAATCCTGTGAGCTGGATCCAGTGTCAACATCCATGATAAAGCAAAACATTGATATTTTTGTACCCTACATCACTAAGCTTGTAAACGAATCCCTCAGTTCCGGTTGTTTCCCCGATAGCCTCAAAGTTTCCTACATCAGGCCGCTCATCAAGAAACCAAACCTGGACAAGGAGATATTCCAAAACTACAGACCGGTTGCAAACTTAAAATATCTTGGAAAAGTCATCGAACGAGTAGTTTCATCACGTATTTCTGATCACATTCATACTTTCAACCTGTCCGACGTGTTCCAGTCAGCATACAAGCCTTTCCATGGGACCGAGGCTGCACTAGTCCGTGTGAGCAACGATATTCTCTCTGCAATGGAAAATGGTAACCTTACAGCACTAGTCCTGCTAGACTTGAGTGCTGCTTTTGACACTGTCGATCACAACATCCTTCTCTCTCGGCTCCAGAATCACCTTGGCATAGAGGACACAGCCCTAGCATGGTGCAAATCGTATCTCTACAATAGAACTCAGCATGTATGTAGTGGCACCGCGATATCCGACCCTGTTGTTTTGAACTACTCTGTGCCACAGGGGTCGGTACTCGGCCCGCAGTGGTTTACGCTATACACTTTACCGATTCGTGACATCATCCTGAAATTTAATCTGAATTACCATGTGTACGCAGACGACACTCAGCTATACATTACGTTTAAATCTTCTCAAGAAAACGCCAATGCATCTATTGCAAGACTTGAGAAATGCATCCAAGAGATTCGACGTTGGACACAACAAAACTTCCTGAAGTTAAATGATGATAAGACAGAAGTCCTTCTATTTGGGTCACGTCAACAGTTAACTAAGGTTTCAGTGCCATACATCTCCATCGGTGATGCTCGGATAGCTCCCTCGCTGAAAGATCGGAACTTAGGGGTTATTTTTGATTCATCAATGACACTTCAGCCACACATCAACAACATTGTTCGTTTATCATCATATCACATCAGGAAAATAGGTAAGATTCGCAAGTACTTGGACAAAAGTGCCACTGAAAAGGTCATTCACGCATTTGTTACTTCTCGTCTTGACAACGGAAATGCTCTTCTCTACAGTCTTCCTAACAACCAGATTTCCAGACTTCAACGGCTCCAAAATACTGCTGCCCGCATTGTGACACTGTCTAGAAAATCCTGTTCTATCACCCCCATTCTGAAATAACTACACTGGCTCCCTATCTCTCAACGAATCATCTTCAAGCTGATGCTCATTGTCCACAAAGCTCTTAATGGCAAGGCTCCCCACTATATTTCTGAACTGCTTCAAGTTTACACTCCATCAAGGAATCTTCGATCAAGTTCCATGCTTCTCCTCATTGAACCCAAGTCTCGACACTCATGGGGTGATAGGTCTTTTTCTTCAGCCGCGCCACGCATCTGGAACTCTCTACCACTTAATCTTCGATCTTGTCTTTGTACTGCAAAATTCAAGTCTCTTCTCAAAACTTATCTTATGTCACAGGTTTTCAATGACTAATTTTGTTGTGTCTGTTTTTCTTTGTGTTATGTTTTGTTTTTGGTTTTACTGCGCCTTGAACACCCAGCAGGGTGGATATGTGCGCATTACAAGTCTTATTATTATTATTATTATTATTATTAATAACACGAGCTACTCTTATTATTATCTTCTAGGTTGTCCAGCGGCGCTATAGTGGATCAGTCAATTTCAACCGCAGTTGGATAGAATACAAGAAAGGCTTTGGGTCAATGGATGGTGAGTTCTGGCTTGGCAATGAGATTCTACATAAACTGACCGATGCTGAAGGGAACTGGACAATCCGTCTGGACATCACCAATGAACAAAATAAAACGGGTCATTTGCTGAAGACACAGTTTCACGTCGGACCTGGCGATTACACCATCTTTCTGGAGCACTCCGAGATACAACCAAGTGGTATGTAAACATAATTATGGTTTATTATATATTGTGCAGATGGCCTTAGTTTTTATCCAAACCGGACCTTCTTCAGAGGCATGTTATGTTATAATCATAAACAAATACATTTTCCATCGCGGCCAATTGCCGAATATGGGAAAACCATAACAGTTTACAGGGGGAATGTACCATTTTTTTAGCTACAATAAAAAAAAAAAAAAACGATGTTAAAACAAAACTTGAGGACACTAATTAATAATGGATGTAGGTCCTTCTGAACAGCGAACATTATGTTATACTTAACAAGGAAAATCAAATCATTTCTTTTCAATATAATTCAATACATGGCATTGTATTACCCATTACCAAGGCTCCCCTGATTATATTAAGATTCAGCTTATATTAAAGGATACAGTAATGTTTTACAGGAACAAATTGTTTAATATTAATTTTTTGTGACTCACAGGCGATGTTTTTACGGTAATTTGTTTTTTTAAATGACACGTTTCAAAATCGTCAGTTAACATTAAATTCAACAAAATTTAAACTACACTCCTGGCAAAAGTTGAAATGAAATTTACTATCTTTTTTTATATTTAAAGCAGTTTGTTATTATTATTATAATTTATTTGGCATAAAACACATACAAAATACAAACAATAACAAAACAAAAGCCATGGAAACATGCCAGGAATTAAAAGCTTTACAAAACAAAACTGTAGGCCGAATTAGGGCCTTCAATGCCAATGCCCTTGGCCAAAATATTAACAATCTATAATTATTTACAATAAAAATCAAAAACATTCAACAATAGAGATGCTACAAAGTAAAAATGCAGAATGGGTTAAGAACGTTAAAATGCAAAATAACCCCCAACAGGCAAATAGTATTCCTACCGATCAAAAATTACATAAAAATAAACAAATTATGTAAAAAAAAAAAAAAATGATTGAAGGCTTTAATAAAGGCAGTCTACTGCAGCGTCTATGATTGGAAATTTAAAAAAAAAAAAAACTTGAAACAGTTTTACATGTAAATTACATGGTATAAAGATGGTCATGGTAGAAAACTTCTCATGAAATATTTCGTCTTGAAATGCTATAATTTTCGAGAAATTAGTAAAACGATGGCCAACGTTCGCTAATTATCACGCTTGATAAAACCGCTGTTTTTTTTAATAAAATACGACGCTGCCCTCACACACGACCAAAACAAGTTGCAATTGGGCCCATGGGATGACATTGACAGTGACTCGAGTGGTGGAAAATACACGCGACGAACGAATACACACCGAGATCGACTACCGGTGCGAGCTGCCATTCGACTCGTCCTATCGTATGTAGCGCACAACTTCTTCATAAAGATTTTGGCAAGTCCTTTGATGCAATATGGAAGAAGGTAAACGGAAGAAAAAGCTAACTGACAGCGCAAGGAAACGATCGCATGTATCTGCAAACCAATAGTACAAGGCAAGAAAGGCGCTCATTAGTGGGAACATCAAGCTTCCAGTTTCCATTATGAACAGCTCATCAGATGGAAAACCAAAGCATTGCAGCTCCGCAAGTCAAATGCGGATCTTGCAAAAACTTTGCTTGACTTGCACGATAGCAGGTGAGTGTTACTGTAATTGAAATACCAAAATACTTGTTCGTTATATCCTCCCCTTAGCAGTTTTCACGCTATTATGCCTTTTTCTTAGAATTGGAAAAAAAATAATGATGCCTTATATGACCCGATGCCCTAATTACCTTCTTTTGTTTATATGAAGTATGCAAACATGATGGACATTGAAATGTTCACACTACACACCGATCTTCGATGACTTCAACTGGCCCCATTTGTTTTGAGTTTTTCCTGTTTTCACGGCAAACAAGAAAGCATAGTTTCGGTGAAGCCATACATGGGAGAAACATCTACAGTGACTACAAATTTTCAATGTTCTATGAGACTCTGTGTATGACTCTTTAGCAAGCAGTTGTCTTCGTTTTATTCGAAATATTTTTTTTATGAAGTATGCAAACATGATGGACATTGAAATGTTCACACTACACACCGATCTTCGATGACTTCAACTGGCCCCATTTGTTTTGAGTTTTTCCTGTTTTCACGGCAAACAAGAAAGCATAGTTTCGGTGAAGCCATACATGGGAGAAACATCTACAGTGACTACAAATTTTCAATGTTCTATGAGACTCTGTGTATGACTCTTTAGCAAGCAGTTGTCTTCGTTTTATTCGAAATATTTTTTAATGAAATTTTAAAATTACCATGGTAATTTGCAAAAAATAACAAAAATAAATAATTAAAAAAAAAGTGTGAATAATCATTGGCTTTCAAATCTGATTTTTATTTATTTTTCCCCCCCTTTTTTCTCTTAAAATTTATAATAAAGCGAATAAATAAACAGTGATAATTGAATCAACAAGCTGATCGTTTAAATTTTAATATTAATAATAATATTGATCGGAGGGTTAAAAAAAATCCAAAAATATTAGAAAATGATATAAGGCACATGGCTTCTTTAAGCCTCTGTATTTTTTTTCCAGAATGCTCAGCAAAATATTCAGTCACATGGTTTGATCATCATGATTTGTGAATTGAAGTAGTGTTTGATGAAACTTTTTCGGTGGGCAAATATTTGTATATGGCCTCAACATTATGACATATTTTTGTACCTTGTAGAAATGCCTAAAATACCAAACTTTTTGCATTTACAAGTGCAAATATCTAGTGGAGCCTTACGTGTTTCTATGTTTTGGTCAAGGGAGAGGAGACTCTTTGCTTGGCAAATAAAACCACAAATTTTTTATCTAGGGACTGTTTACATCGCGCACAGAGAGGTAAAAGATTTGCCACGATTTTAGGGACACCTCGAAAACAGGACCTCCTACGATACACCTTTGCAGTCATCTTCTTTAGATGTTATCTGTTGCCTGACAAAAAAAAGTTTACTTCATGCTCTCATCAACCGCAAAAACACGGCGCTCGCCCCTGGTGAGCTATGCTGGTTTGAACGGCAAATTGAGACGACCCCACTCACACACACACATGCAGATTCACACGCCCACCACCATGCCCACGTCATGGTCCAGTTGTTTATTAGGCCCTGAACTTCAGGGTATTTTGGTCAAATTTTACCACCTGGCCAACAATTTATCCGTCCTAAATAAGCTCAAATTACACTGACTTTTTTTTCTTACCTTTTAATTATTAAACTAAGGCAGTAGACACTATTGGTAATTACTCAAAATAATTATTATCATAAAAGTTTTAAAACCTTTCTTGATTACGAGTTTTGGGGAGAGGTTGATAGTATAAAACATTGTGAGAAACAGCTCATTCTGAAGTTCTGTAGTTTTTGAGAAAGAAGTAGTTTTCCAGACCTCAGGTTTAGAATTTGAGGTCTCGAAATCAACCATTTGAAAGCTTCGTGTGACCATGCTGCGACAAGGGTGTTTTTTTTTTCTTTCATTAAAATCTCGCAACTCCGACGACCGACTGAGCTCACATTTTCACAGGTTTGTTATTTTATGCATATGTTGAGATACACCAACTGTGAAGACTGGTGTTTCACCATTACCAAAAGTGTCCAGTGTCTTTAATATTATAAGAATGTTTACTGCAAATAAGAATGTTTTCTGCAAATACATATTCAGAGAAAAGAGAGGAAAAATAACATAAACAGTACAAACATTTTTTGTTTTTTAAAGGAAAGAAATTTGTGATTTTGTACCAAGTTAGAACTTATTTGGTGAGGAACAATGGAGAGCTGTTGATAACATAAAACATTAGAAGCAGCTCCTTCTGAAGTAACATAGTTTTTGAGAAAACAGTAAATTTCCACTAAACATTTGAATTTTATTTCAAGACCTCGGAACTAAATTTTTAGGTCCAGAAATCAAGCATCTGAACGCCACAACTATAGTGGGACAATACAAGGGTATTTTTTCTTCCGTTATTGTCACGCAAATTCGACGACCAATTGATTTCAAAATTTCGCAGGTTGTTATTTTGTACACATGTTGAGATACACCAAGTGAGAAAACTGCTCTTTGACAATTACCAATAGTTTCCAGTGTCTTGAAATGAAGGCCATCTCAGATGAGGTTTACTATTATGAAGAAAGTTACAAAACCTACAATTTGAAACTAAGTTTGGTGTGTAGGCTACACACCAAACTTAGTTTCAAACCGTGACAGTCAGGTCACACCGCTTACAGGTGCTATATATTATGGCATGTTGAATCGACTTGGAATGACCCAGATCCAACCAAAACACTGGATTAAGCTAATCTGTCCCGTCTGAATCCAGTGTACTGGTTGAATGGATCTGGGTATGTTGCCCGTATAGCAAGGATAACACAACTTGGAATGACACGGCGCACTCCAGCGCCAAGTCGACCATGCTGCCATAAAGTATAACACCTGTATAAGCAGTGTGTCGACATTGGCGGTTGTGTTCTCCAGGATTTTCATCGCCAATGTCGACATTAAGGAGCTCTCTCCATAACGCACTTTGAAGAGCGACTGCCATAGGGTCCACAATATTGTTTAATGTCTGCAATTAAAAAAAAGGAAATATTTTGCATGAAACAATAGTGTGTAACTAAAACACCATGTCGTGAATATTGGCGTCAATATTGGCATCAATATTTGCGACTTTGGGCCAAGTCGTGAATATTGGCGTCAATATTGGCGTCAATATTTGCAACTTGGGGTAAAAGTCGCAAATATTGGCGTCAATATTGGCGTCAATATATATTTGCGATGTCCCTTTAAAGCCACCATACGAACCGCGCCTCCTACCTTACGTACCGGGCAAGAGAGAAAATAATGTGTTAAGAGAGAAAATACGTGTATACTGCTGCTGAAGATGGTTCAAGTTAATTGCCCTTCAATGTTTACATTTCCTCTTTTTTTTTTATCACCCAGACGTGCAGACGGTTTGTTATTTTCTTACAGAAGTCTTTGACTTATTATAAAACGTTCTTAATCTTGGTGACATGATCAGAGTGGCACCGTAAGGAACAATCAATCTCAGCTTGTTCCTCCACGATCCCAGTCACCCCTCCAACTATGTAATTCTTTTCACAATTTTGCCTACATTACGCGTGTTCAATACAGTGCTACATGGTGTCGGTTTTTTTTTACTTTAATCTGAAACTTATTGGCACTCTGTTTTTTTTTCTCTTCTTCTTATAGCTGTGTTCAGAATGTATTCCTCCATGGTTCACTAGTTCTCTGGGGTTTCAAATAAGGTGTAGTTACTAACCCTTCCATTTTTATTCTGGATTTCACTGACTGGTTTAACTTTCTATAGATTTTTAATAAATAAAGTTTATTTGGGTTGTTGACGAAACCTACTGCTCGACTGGGTCATTGTTTTACTTCTTGTGTCTCCTCGCATCTTAGCCCCATTCGATAAATATATTCCCCGAGCACTTCTCAGTTTTGTTTATTGAAGCATGCTCGAGTCGGAGTACACCCGGCAGCAGGCTCACACACACTCGCCTGCCGGGTACGTGTGTGTGTTGCAGGCCACGGTTCAACCATAGAGGAAGACATCAACGGTCCACCACTCTGCTGGGACTTTGGTTTATTTCACAAAAGTAAACGCACGTACAAAGTGTGACCATGGTCCAGGGTGCAACATTGTCAGATAACTGATGGTGCGTGACAATAAGAGTAGACGTACATTTTAACAATTTTTACTGATATATTTAGACCCCACTGAGGCAAATTAAAATTACAAAATAAAGTATATAAATTTAGAAATTTTGAGAAACAAGATTGAAATGGACGAGTGTCGTCTCGGAGGACGGCCGAGAGAGGAGACTTTGGTAATAAATTATCGATTATTTGTTTTTGTTTGGAAAATGTAATACTAGAAATAATGTCCTTTGTGAATTAAAACAGGAATGTGAATGAGTTTCCTTATGGAAAATTGCAAACTTTAAAGCTGCCTGTGACAATGTAGGGAAAGGGACAAAAATATCTGTTTATATGGACATTATATGCAAGTTCCACATTTATCTCGGTACAGGACCCCTGTAGTTTGACGATCAACATGGTCATGGTGTGCGTTGATAATATCATTCTATCTCCATGAAAAAGAAAGTTAAAAATAGTCTTAAAAACGTCCATTAGAATTAATCTTCACTGTCATTGTGCGCTGGTATAGCTAGCAAGTTAGCACTATTTGTACCGCATGCAGCATGCAGGCCGACGATACACACACACACACCCGCACCGTCTCCAGATCCTACGCGCTAAAGCATAGTAGATCGCTTATCAAAGATTGGCCCTTCGGTGACCTTTCTAACCAACTGCAGACGGCCACTCTCTCCCCGAAGCCTGAGTATGTAGGAGCCACTGTACCAACGACCGTTCACAATAAAATCGCTTTCTTTCATAAAATAGCAGTCTATTTCTTGTTTCAAACGCGTGAGGGTGACATTCAAAAATCTGTCCTAGGAATTGTGCAAGCATTTGAAATTCACACGACATGCACGAAGAACAGAATTATATCGTCGGTTTTTCACTTTTTTTCTCCTGAACCAGATGGCCGATTGATCTCGAACTTTCACAGGTTGGTTATTATACGTATGTTCGATTAGAAAAAGTGCTGCCAAGTTACTAACACTTCCACCTATTGTACACGCTTCAGTAGACTGCCTTTTAATGCGATGTGTTTGGTTCCAGTTGATATACAGTGTGGACATAAGCTAGGAATGGAAGACGGGAGTATTCCTGATGATAGGATCACAGCATCTAGTCAGTACGAGTTCATATTATCAGCCGAGTAATGCACGACTGAACCTGAACCGTGGTTGGTACCCAGCTAGTGGACAGTTCGTTGGTTCATGGCTTCAAGTATATATGGGTTTAGACCCCATGCATATTGAGGGCGTCGTCACACAGGGCGATCCATACGGTGATGACTGGGTGACACACTACCAGGTACAATACAGCATTGATGGCACTGCATGGCTGTATGTTAATGGGGACTCTACTCCACAGGTAAGAGTACTCAGCAAAGACACTCTCCCGAGTCCCAGGCCTGATACTTCACGGAGGCAACTAAGGCGATTGCCTCCGTTGCCCTTTGCCATTGCCTTGGTGCCCTTGAAATGCTCCAGTAGAAATTTACAATTTCCTCATAGGGTTTGTTCAACGTTTGTTTGTTTGTTTATTAAAGCCGTGAAAGTCAATATTCACACCATTCACTAATCCCTCGGGACTTTAGGTCTTTGTTTGAAATTTGTTAATTTAAATTCCTTGCAATCAAATTGTTTTATTTTTTCTATTCTCATAAAACTTTTTGCAAGGAAGTAATAAATTTAGGTTTTGTGTGACTTGAAACCTTAATTTGTTAATTAGGACCCTGTTAACATTGTTATTTGTTTGTTTATTGTTTACGTTAGTAACGACCTTGTTGAACTTGACCTATAAATTAATCATAACTTTGGAATCCCTTGACCGATTTTCTTCAAACTACCACCTAACAACTCCTATCACTGTATTCTTTCATTTAGCCACATTGCAAAGCAAAAAAACAAACATTAAAATTTCACCTGACATCCCTAGTAAGAGTACTCAGCAAAGACACTCTCCAACCTAACATGTATTCCTTATAAACTAAATACACTTCAATAAAGCAGTACAGCCTATATTCAGGATTTATGTATCAATTGTTATTACTTCATATATGTATCATCATGACCACCTTTGATTCCTTTGACAGACATTCTCTGGTAACTCCAATAACTTATTGGAAATAAGTGATAACTACGCTCCAGTTACCAATTAATATTCATTAAAACATAGACACTCCAATAATGCAGTACAGCCACTATTTATAACCAAAGTGTAAATTATCATTTGTATTGATTTGTGTCTCCACCTCTGGTTTGTATTTATTTTTTACAGACATTCATTGGCAACACTGATGGGAACACCCCAGTTACCAATATATTCCAGCAGCCTATTCAAGCACGGTACATCCGCATCAGACCTACAGCCTGGAATGTTCGCCCAGCCCTACGTATTGAACTCCTTGGATGCAGAGGTATTGTTTCAGTCAATCACCACGTTTTCAAATGTCAGGCTTATTGCCTAAATCTTAACCTGAATTAATATATGCTAGCCTCTTCTTCTAATCTTAAAGTTAAAAGTAAACAAAATATTGCCAACCAGTGGATGTTATCAAAATGGACACCAATAGGAGTGACGAAACTGTCTGGGGTATTTATGAATATCCAATTCTATAAATAAGTTCATCTGGATTGTTGATAATCATGATTATAAAGATTTGCAAGTAACATCTACATAAACTTGGATTTGCAAAAAAACGAAACTTTGAATTTAAGATAAATGTCCATATTCGCGCCTTCAAGACAAATTAAACAGATTGCTAATGCTGTATATTTGTTAACGAAAGGTTATTGTGAACCGTTTGACCACAAAGCAGTCAGGTGAATCATTTAATCACCAAACACACATTTTTGATATTTAATAGGGAAATCTGTTTTATGTAAAATAGAGAAATGGAACTCTCAAAATCAAAATTATAGATCACTCGGTTTCGGATGCTGCATATCAAATACATTATGAAGGGGCCTCATTAAAAGACTCATTCTCAACGTGCCTTCCAATTTACTGCACCCGAACTACGGAACAATGTACCACACCAAATCAAAAACTGCCCCACCCTGGAACAATTTAAATTGCAACTTAAAACACAACTGTTCACTCACCCAAGCGCATAGAGACTTTATTGTATTATGCGTTTTAGAATAACCGTTTATTATTATTATTATTATTATTATTATTATTATTATTATTATTATTATTATGCCTATTAACCCATTGATCATGACATTTTACACAACTAACGACCTAACTTAGAATTGATATTCAAAGTTTGTAGCGAAAACTGTGATTGTACATAACGACCTGCGAAACTAATAATCAATGTATAGATAAAATCGTTGATGGTGATACGTACCACATAATGGTAACTCAGACTGGTTTGATACTTGGCAGGGATTTCACGAAGGCTGTTTTCAAAAACTGTGCCCGTTTAAGATAAACGCCCAATGCTTCAAGCTTATTGCCCCAGCAAATTTTGAAAACGATGCAAAACATTAGTGACCAGGTTGTGAAAAAAAAATCGTTATGCAGATGATACAACGCTCTTGTCAATTTCTAAAGCTAAACTACACGATTCGGTATGACGCGTTATGATTGGAACGATCGGCATCAAAATCGGCATCAAATGTCGAAGTGCGAAGGAGGTAAACAAAGGTTAGCAATTGACAAGACAAACAGCCATAAATTGATCAAAATGTCGCATTGTACGGATCAGATGAGAAACAGTTGCTAAATGGTTAATGGCAAGTCTTGAATGTCAGTATGTTGGAGAAAGTCCATAACCTGAACATCTTTGGTTACTCCACATATTAAATATTAAATACTAAACTCGTTGTGTCTGGTTCTATGTTGGACAACGTTTTCAATTGGCATGATTAAGGCCGGTTTGTGCCCTCTGCGACTGCGTGCACGCACCCGACAATTCGAACTTGGATTAACGTTCATGATTCGTCATCAACAATTAGATTACGCATTAAATTTAATTGTACAAAATTTCACTTAATTGAGACACACCAAACTCAGTTTAAAAAGTTACAAGTAAACAATTCATGGTGAGACTTTGCATTATATCAATACTGGACATAACAAACTCGGTGCATCCGCAACAGACCAACAGCTTTGAATACAAACCCATACTTGCGTATTGAGCTCATTGGCTGCAGAGGTAAGTGATGTAATTTATTGATGTATGCTGTTGACCACTTACCACGTTCTCCAAGTGCACAATGTCATCCAATTGAGACATTCATTCATTTTGTTAGTCGAGTATCACATATGGATCACCGTAGTTTCAATGACCTGTGACCTGGGTGTCATAATAAACCACACTTTTGATTTCCGACACGATCCTCCGTAGTCAATATATTACATGGTGTCATAATAAAGGAACCCTTAAAAGTGTTAAACCAGACAAATTCGACTGAGGAACGAAGACATGTTCCTGATTTCGTCACTATAAGGACAGTTAGTGAGTACCAGAAATAATTGTGAATTTTCCCTAAGAAATTTTAGTCTTTCCACACGTGACCGACATTCACGTAACGTATTAAGACGTTCGTGGTCGTGAGCAAAGCGTGGACAGGAACACGCAGTAAATCTAGAATAACAGTGCAACTGACAGCCGTAGAACTAACTGTGAATAACTATGATTAATAACTCAAAAATAATACAAGTTTAGCGAATTTTGGGATGCGTAACGAATTTTTGGGCACATAACACTCAACTCAGAGGCAAAATTAAAATCTACGGAGGCCTATACAAGACATTAAGATGTCAAAAGCAGACAAGCCAAGTATGAACTGGCTTGCCATAGACCTAAAAAAAAAATGGAAACGCTTTAAGCAACACTGCGCTTTCACATTCAAAGGTCCTCTTGCTTCAAAATCAGAGGTAGAAAATAATAATAATAATAACAGTACCTGATGACATATATATTGCAGACAAATCCTTGACGGTGAAACTTTCCCTATTATGGCGACTCAGACTGGTTTGATACTTGGCAGGGGGTTCATCAAGGCTGTATAACATATTTGTATTTGTTTAAGATCTATGCCCAATGTTTGATGCTTAATGCCTCAGCAAATTTTGAAGTTGGTGTTAAATATTAGTGACCAAGTTGTAAACAATAATCGTTATGCAGATGATAGAACGCTCTTGTCAATTTCTAAAACTGAACTACACGATTTGATGGGACGTGAATTATGATTCAACATAGACAAAGCAATGAGCTTGTCTGTCTGAAGGAATACTTTTATGAGCAGCTATATCAGCATTAAAGGTGGTAGTGAGGAGGTGGTACAGAAAGGGTTAGCACTTGGCAAGACAAACAGCCATAGATCGACCGAAAGAAGCACCTTATTGTACGGTTCAGAGCAAGGTTAACGCATGGTAAGAAACCCCCAAAATACAAAGAAACGGATGCTAAATATTTAACGGCAAGTCTTGAGTGTTAGTATGTTGGAGAAAGTCCATACTCGAACATGGTTGTGTTTGGTTCTAGTTGGATATTGTGGACACTAGATAGGAATGGAAGACGGAATTACTCCCGTTGAAAAATGAACTTCTTGGCTGCAGAGGTTTCAATCATTCACAACGTTTTCTATTGGCATGCTTAGCCGGTTTATACTCGCTGCGACTGCGTGCACGCACCCGATCGTTCGAACATGGACTTAAACGTTCGTGCTTCATCATCAAATATGAGAATACGCATTCAATTTTATTGTACAAGAACCCACTTAATTGAAATACACCAAACTAAATTCAAAAGTTACAAGTAAACAATTCATTGTCAGCCTTTGCATTTGTATTACTACTGCACATCACAAACTCGGTGCATCCGCATCATACCAACAGCCTTGAATACAAACTCTTACTTACGTATTGAGCTCATTGGCTGCAGAGGTAAGTGATGTAATTTAATGATGTATGCTGTTGATCCCTCACCACGTTCTCTAAGTGCACAATGTCATCCAATTGAGACATTCCAAACTGTACTCAATTGTTAGTCGAGCAAAGCATCAATAAAGCACATTACATATTACACATTACATTACATGAAATAAGTAATTCTAAACTAAATTGTTCAAACACTCAAATCGGTGTATTTCACTCACGAAACAGAGTCCCCTTAGAGCCATTAGTGTTCTAGAGAAGCCTTTTAAAAAGGAATAAAAAAAATGAAAAAATTTACTGCCACTTTAAAGAACAGGAACAGAACGCATTCAATTTAAATTTTCAATCAATCAAATATTTTATATTAGATTCTAGAACACGCGTGGAGTTATTTAATTTTATCCCCCAAAAAACTATAGCTTACCAGCCACTTAAACGTATTTAAATAAAAGAACATCAAATAATAGTAGGGGAATAAATGGGTGGTGACGAGTTCTTAAACGGCCATTTCAAACCGGTAGGGTCATGACCGGGCGGTGCATTTCTTTGAGATAGTTTTTGGATAGCATTTGCTAACCCGCACAAATGCTATCCGAAAACAATCGGTTACAAACAGCTCTGGCTGTGCTTTTATCAACTTTTTAAACACCCCACGTGAAATGTTCTCCGCCGATAGGAAAAGCCAAACTGTCTGAGGTATTTTTAAATGTTGATTATTTGTACTTTCTTATGTTTTCCAGATGATATTCTTGAGACTGCCAACGGTCAAGCCTTCATCGTTCACCATCACACAGATAATAACCAAGACGAAACAAACTGCCCAAGTCTGAACAGTGAAGGAGGATGGTGGTTTAATAGATGCTCTGGTATACCTGGTGTAGATAATAACCTTAATGCTGAATATATACAACCTGGTGATACGATGGGTCCATACAAACGAGTCATGAGAGCTACTGAATGGAATGGGTCTCGTATTGCAAAGACTGAAATCAAAATACGGCACCAATCTCCACCTCGTGGCTAAACAAAGTTTCAGAATGAAAGTTGCTATGTCCCCTGACAATCAAATGATAAGCCAACGCAGACTCGTATATTGGTACAATTATCCACCAAATTGGTTATCTATTTAGCTCAGATTTAAACAGGTAAACAATACCGTGGTATATGGACTGTTCAATCACAAAATAGAAGCTAAGCCAACAACTAACAAAAAAATGTTTAGCCTTTAAAGACACTGGACACTATTGGTAATTGTCAAAGACCATGCACTTATCTCGCTCGGTATATATCAACATATTCATAAAATAACAAACCTGTGAAAATTTGAGCTTGATTGGTCGTCGTGTTGCGAGATAACTATGAAAAAAAAAACCTTGTCACACGAAGTTGTGCGCTTTCAAATGCTTGATTTCGAGACCTCAAAATCAAATTATAAGGTCTCGAAATCAAACTATTTGAAAATGACTTCTTTCTCGAAAACTACGTCACTTAAGAGGGAGCCATTTCCCACCTCTCCCCATTACTCGTTACCAAGTAATTTATGCTAGTAAATATTTTGAGTAATTACCAATAGTGTCCAGCAGTCCAGTTAAAACTTTAAATATTACCAAAATGAATTCATGTAGAATCAGTTGGATGTAACAACATTATCAAAACAGACTGGTGTCAAACACATGCTACACTGTTTAAAAATTAAAGTAGAAGGGCATACTTATAATTTTTTTCAAAAACTTGTTTTAGGATTGTATTTTTAGAGCTCACACAGTTCTGTTCGAAAATACATTTTGCATAAGTCAGTACAAATGCAATGGCAACTGTTTCTCATTGAAGCATTCGTGTAACAAGCTAGCCTACTGATTAAGCTGCCTTGATTCCTAACACAACATCGCTACAACGAACAGCGGGTCAGAATGATCCATCTCTTTTCTAATTTCTTGAGGAGAAACAATGAGTACAAGTTGTGGGTGCACTTTTGTTAAAGGGAACAAAATCGCGTTCACTTAAATAGTAGCAAGATCACAGACCAATGAGAGCGGACCAGTTGCTCTATGACTTGGTGCTTCTTATATTGGATGTAAAGCTTTACTGGGAACGTAGAGTGTAACAACCGCAGCCTTAATAATGGAATTTTACATGCACATTGAATGAAAACTAAGATGGGGTTAGGAATATACGGCGGATTTCGAGACCTCTAATTCTAAGTCTGAGGTCTCGAAATCAAATTCGGGGAAAATTACTTTTTTCTCGTAACCTACTTCACTTCAGAGGGAGCCCTGTTACTCATAATCAAGAAAGGTTTTATGCTAATAATTATTTTGAGTAATTACCAATAGTGTCTACTGCCTTTAATTGGATTTGACATGCACATTGAATGAAAACAAAGATGGGGTTAGGAATACACGGCGGATTGAGATGAAGCTCCCAGAGGAATACATGACTTTGGAATGAATAAAATTTACAAAATTTACCAGGCTTGCCTTAATTTTGAAGTTATTAAAATTTTCACTTAATTATTAAGCATTGTTGTAACCGTGGTATAAACCTCATTGTATTTCGTAGATAGCTGCTGAAACCATTTTTAAAATTCAGAAGAAGTTATCGAACCTAAGCAAAAGTGTACTTTCGTAATGAAGGGAATCCTCAAACTAAATTGGTTAACAAGTTACTCCACAGTTTAGGGAAACGCATGGGGGGATTGTCTAGACTTGAATCTATCATTAAGGATCAACTTAAAGCAAATAACATTGTATTTGATTTGAACAAAAAAAATAGAACTTCTGTTTTAAGAATGGTTTCTTTTATAAATTGATCTTAACAACCGTTTACATGTAAAATATAGTACTTTAGAAAGTAATATTGTGATGCCACCATTTGCAATGTATCAGTTATATTTAAGAAGCATTGCTCTTTAGAATTAATTGTAAACAAAACACTTTCCCGTTGAAGAAAAACTTCACCTGGTCCTGTTTTCCAAACCTTTAAACTACTCCAATTTAAAACGTTGGGAACCGTGGTCAAAAACTAAAGAGTTGCCAATGTTACCAGCCGTCGCGACGGTAGATTTCAACAAACTCTTCCTACCTTCGGATTAATCTTAGGACTTAAGACGAGTTAAGATCCGAATCCAGAGAAGTTAGGACGGGTTACTTGTCCTAAACTCGAGATAGGATTAATTTTAGCGTTTCGTGAAATCGGCTGCAGGTTCCTTGGTCAGTTTACCTTGTCAACCTTGGTTTGTTATTATTATTATTGGTTTATTGGTTTATTAAAAAAAAACATTTCAAAAGTCACAGCAAAACGTTGATTTGTTTTTGAATTACAAACATTACAATAACTATGTTAAAAAATATAGACAATTGTAAAAGGCACAAATGCCACAAAAGACCTACGATAAAAACACGGAACACCAAGAAAACAATTATAATTAATATAGGTTACAACAAAAATTACAACAAGGTGTTACCGAGGTGTTATCAAGTCATTTGGGTTTATAATCCAACACTGACATTTTACATTATATGTCTGGACACTGGAAACAAGCTAGCCTGGTCAGGGAAAGATTGTGTCTGGACTTTAAAATAAAAAACACATTGTAACTCCAACAGCTTTAAGCTACGAGGGAATGCTATACGAGGGAATACTTTCACAAAAACCTTTCAAATCGCTGATCTCGATGGATCAACTTCTGTCCCATTCGATTTGCACTTGTGCCTTAATTGTAACTTATTTAATTAATATCTGCACTAGCCCTGTATTGGATTATTCCTCTGTACACAGATATAACACGAAAGTGTAAGGCCGCCAGGGCTAGATCTGCACCTATTAATAATTGTTGTGTAATATTTCATTGTACTGGTGTTAATTGTATCGATATATTATTGGTAAAACAAATTTATCTCAGAGACCATTTAAAAAAAATAACCAACACATTTTATTCAAATTTTTAAACATGCAAGCTGCGATTGATCAGTAAAATAATTAGAGTTTCAAGATTTTTAGTAAAGAATCTCTTTAAAAAAAAAATCAGAAAGAGAGAAAAAAAAAAAAAAAAACGAAATAGCCTTGACAAACGTTTTAAGTTTTACCACATTGTTGGTAACAAGCTATTTTTTAAGAATGGTTTCTGATTTAAATTTGATTGTAACTGATCTAAAAAGCTCCTAAAGTTATACTAAATCATAAGTGGTACTTTTCGTTAGTTATTTAATAAATTCAGTGGCTAGGACAATGGGGTGTGGGTTCAAATCCTGATCGCTTGGTATGTATGGTTAGATGAGAGATAGGTCTGGTGACTGTTTGGACTTTGATAGTGACTTAAGTGAGAACATGGACTGTTTGCTCCCCACGGAGCTGAATTGGGTTATAGGGAATAAAAAAAAAAGGGCCACAAAACTAATGGAAATTGATACCCAAAACAAAGTCAAACAGCCAACAATATTGGTGTCATGTAAGAAAAAGCATCAGGCAAGAGTATCATCGCCACTTCCAAGAGTTGTTCCATATTTAAGTGTGATTTACAATTTATGTAAATTGTTTGCTGTTCCTTCTAGATGGATTGCAATACGCGTCATTTACCACCATATTTGATGTATAATACGAGAGAAGTGCACTTGTCCCTTACAGGTCACAGCAAACTTGTGGTGATCAAAATTACATCACTGTTAAAAACCCTGAACTCATTTTGAATAAAAAGGAGGTCATATTGTATTCTCCAAAGCCCAGTTTTAACAAAATTCAAAAATTCCTTGTTGGTTTAATCGAACAACAGATGGTGACAAGCAAGACAACATGCTACCAACAATATATTAACAAGCGTATATCAAAATTGGCATTTATTTGTGAAGACTGACTGGTAAAAGGTAAAGACACATGAAGCTAATGAGCCTCAACTTGTACTTGTTTTATAGTTTGCTATGGTAAACAAGGGACTCCAATTACATCTGGTGACCCGGCAGGTCTTATCAATATCACATACGGTTTGTTCAAGTTTTGAATTATGAAAAAATCGCAATCAAAATATGGAATCAATAACTTTTCTTTATACAAGCTAGTTAGTCAATAGCATTTCAAACATGTTCAACATTTGTTGAGTTTTTATTCAATTATTTATCGGTGGATGTATTAATGATAATAATGTTGTAGTTGAAATCATTTTTAAATACTATGATTCTCTTTTGTTTAGATAAAAAAAAAAAAAAAAAACACGAACAAGCAAACGATCTTGAAAATTGACAAGTTGGATTCCAATAGATTCTGTTTTAAGTAAACAAGTAATGTATTTGAAAAACAAACAAAACGAAAAACAATTTGCAAAATGCATACAACATTTTTCTGAAAATGATGTTCCAAGAGTTCAAGCTTTAAGAATGATTTCTGTTTTTAGAATATCCTTTTTAACTGTAATTCTGTGTACAGCTCAAAAAACAAAAAAAATTTAAAACGTGTAAGATTTTAAATCAATGGCAAGTTATGATTGAAGGTTTTTTTTCACTGGCAGTGGGGCTGTAAAATTTGACCTAAAAAATTGTTTAGGAATAATGGTACCACTTAACAACCAACAAGTAAGGGTCAAAACTGCTCTATAACATTCAAGAAGAGGGTCTAACTGCTACTTCGGTGCGTTGTTAAAATATCAAAAACACTTGTCAATGCCACTTTTAAAATCTTACACTATGTGCCTCGATTGTGAGTTGTAGAGTAAAGTAAACTTGTTGGTAGTTACAAATATTACACTCTTAAAACTCCCGGGTCAGAATTGATCCGGATTTTGGTCCCAGTGGGCCATGCCCATTTCTGGGTCACTTTGACTCTGAATCCCTGTCAACGAGTCCCGGAATCCGAGTCAAAATCCCCGCATTTAACCAAATTTCTGGTCACAATGATACAGAATCCGGGTCACATTGACACGGATTCCGGGTTAAACAGACCCAGAAATGGGTCTAGCCCCCTGGGACCCAAATCCGAGTTATTTCTGACCCGGGAGTTTTTAGAGTGTATACTGTGTAAGTCTCACGATGAAAAGGTCACTATTGAGCTTTCGGGTACCTGTGAGTCAAAAGCTATGAAAATTACGCCTAAATGCAAGTTCGTATAAGTTTAATGCGTTGGTCACATCACTGTTGCCATACCATGTAATGATAATCTCTAAATGAGTTTTGGTGGTTCTGAAAAGAAACGTTGGTTTCACTGTTCAATACTCAAAACTAAATTGTGGAATTATTTCTCTTTAAAACTTACAACGAATAATATTGTTAAAAATAATGGTTGATAAAATTAATGTGTTCTTATTACGATAGACCCTATTCAATGGAGGAATTTTATTATAGCAGCACTCTACAATTACACAAGCAGTTCATAATACAAGCTGTAGCTTTTTTTCGAGGTTTCAGAAATTTCAAATTCTCTCGAAGTTGACTTACACAGTCTATCGGTATTATTGATGTTTAGTGGTATTGTATGTGCAGTATGTAGTATCTTGTTCAAATTTAAATTCATATTCTGTCTTGTGCATTGCTGGGGTCTATTACTATTATACAAACTGTTTGTTAACTCAAACCCATTACTAAAATCTATGAAGAATACGCCTTTGTTAAAATCAAAGGGGTGTCTAAAATGTGAGATAACAAAAAAATCGTACTTAAGGAGAGTAATTTAAAAAAGAATTTGATGTCAAACAGACCTTCACCATTATTGAGGTTTGCAAATCCACGAATTATACTATAGAGAAATCTTACAAAATACCAACAGTTAAGAGGGCAAAAAAAAACATTTTTGGGGGGCTTTCGTTGAAATTTTGCTCTAAAATGCTTTTTTAATGAAAAACTTAATTTTCACTGACTATACTAATAACTAATAACTAATACTTTTAAACTTACTGGTTAGCACTAACCATTGATAAACCTGCAGTTAAAGTCCCGGGTTGTGTAAAACTAAAGAATTGTGTTAAATCGTCCACAAATACAACGTTTAAACCTCAGCAACTTTAAACTAGATTTAGTACCCAATATTTTTTTATCCGATGGGTCACTAAAAAATAGAACATTTCAGTGAAAATGTATACCCATGTTATCTTAAAGGAGGGATTAAAAAACATATTACATTTAGCTCCACTGGTAAAATGTGGAACTATTGTTATGTACTGTTGTAGAAAGAGGACACAAATAAAAGATGTAACATCAACTGCTAGTCTTAAAAGTAGTACTTCTTTTGTGCTAAAAAATTTGTATTGGTAAAGGACCACACTAACAAGTAAATGTCTGTATCCTACCAACGTACTAATGAACAACATTCACTCTGTAATTCCCTTATTGCAAACTATGATGAATGACTTAATTACACATTTCTTGATTTACAACTTTTGGCTGAAAATGACAATTATTGGAACCTAATATTGGTAATCTTGCACTTTCGACCTAAACAACCATTCACTAAGTTAGGACTACCTTTGTGAAATCCACCCCAGCTGCAACAACAATCTTCTTCAAACGCGCTCTCTTTCGGATGTTACTCAGCTACACGAAGAGTTACGATGAATAGGAGAGACTTCTAAAAAATAAATGCTAATACGAATCTTTATTGATAGTAAACAGTACATGTACCTGACCGCGTATTTTGCTCATTCATCCAAATAATAAGAGGTATTCGATACACATCTTTTGCCTTTGTGTTTTTAGCATACCAAGCTAACTTTCACAGTAGGAGATTTAGGAAACATTCCGGGGTTTAAAAACTTGGACAATTGATCGACATTACACTATAGTAGTGGGTGCGTTGGATTCCCTTGGTCGACCCCGGTCGCGATTTTTTTTCCCCAAACGACATGGCAATATTTTCCCCCCTGCCGTAGTCTAGGTTCCTAGACCATTGGTGTTGCGTGGTCACACACAACCAACGTTCCGATTATGCACGGCAAAAACTGTACACGCTTGTAATGAACGAACGCTAGCGGGCGCTCTGTTTCTCTGATTTCCTGTGCTCACAGGACATGGGGACATCAAGAAAAAACAATGGACATTCTGCTCGACTTTTTAGCGAAATGTCGCACTACACACTGCACACTTTGCACCAAAATAAACGTCATAAACAAGGAGGCTTTAAACTGCACATCATTTTTAATCAAGTCTAAACTCAAACTTATCATAAGTCTTGTGTTCTGCAACACTTGATGAGTACTAGTTTCTTCATACCCACCTGAGTAAGGGTTACTATCTGGGCATGGTAGACACTCTTGACCTTTGACCTTTGACCTTGAATCAAGATGAGTGCATCGGGAAGGAGTGATAAGCAGAGTGCTACACCAGAGAGTACTAAGAAACAAGTCACGGTGAAGGTGTCTGATAATAACATAAAGAACACGGGGAAGAAGAAGCCCAGGTCGGCTCATCCCGATGTGGTATGTACTCAATTTACTTTACAAGTATGGTTTGTAAATCTTTATTTACCAAACAAAGTCAAAGGCCTTATTTAATCATAATAATAACAATAATATTATTAAGCATTTAACTAGCGCCCCACAAAGATCGGAGCGCTTTACAATTTACATACAAACAAACAATGCAATGACAAAAATACAAAAAAACCAGTACAAGCAAAAACAAAATGGCCGGATTAGCAGGGATTTTTGCACTACTCCATGTTACTAACTAGGCAATCTTTGCATACAAGGCTAGCACAGCAATTAGCAATTTTATTGTAAGCAAGAATGGTGGTTGAAAGTATAGAATTCGGTAGTAAGCCGAGCCAATAGTTAGGGGTCCTACTACTTGCCGTCAACTCGCCGTCAACTCGCCGTCAACTCACTTGCGCCGTCAACTCGCCGTCAACTCCTCCAATATACATTTAAAACCCACAAAAGAAGCATAGAACTGTAAAGTATCAGCTCAAAGAGAATTCGCGAAAGTTTTAGGTCATATTTCGGAATAAAAATTGAGTTTTTTCCTCGTGAAAAAAATATCTCGAAACAGCAAAACCGTCGGCCGCCATCTTGCTTTTTCACATTGATTAGTCTTGGCTCAAGATGTCAATGATTGGTACTTTATTTCTATCAACACAAAGTCGTTTTTGTGAATGAATTTTTACCGAAAACCATGAGAAAAATGTAGTTTAGCCTAAACTTAACACTTCCGTGTCCCATTTATAAATTTTTCATGTAAATTTAATGAGTTGACGGCACGAAAATGAGTTGACGGCGAGTTGACGGCAAGTCGGCGAGTTGACGGCAAGTAGTAGGACCGATAGTTAGGCCCTGACCAAGCTTTAAATCAATTTGACTCTTGACCCATGATTTTTCTTGTCAGGACTTGAATAAAGAATTTTCAAAATGTAAAGAAAGAGGTGACACAAGATTGGACTTGAGTAAACAGTCGGTAAGTTCTTTTAGTTTTATAGTACATAATAATAATAATATCGAATAATATCAAAGTCTTATCTTATAGCACATGTATTTACCAACAAGGTACTTAAAGGCAGTGGACACTATTGGTAATTACTCAAAATAATAATTATCATAAAAACCTTACTTGGTAACGAGTAATGGGGAGAGGTTGATGGTATAAAACATTGTGAGAAACGGCTTCCTCTATAGTAATGTAGTTTTCGAAAAAGAAGTAATTTTCCACGAATCTGATTTTGAGACCTCAGATTTAGAATTTGAGGTCTCGAAATCAAGCATCTGACAGCAACTTCGTGTGACAAGGGTGTTTATTCTTTCATTATTATCTCGCAACTTCGCCGACCGATTAAGCTGAAATTTTCACAGGCTTGTTATTTTATGCATGTTGAGATACACCAAGTGAGAAGACTGGTCTTTGACAATTATTAATAGTGTCCAGTGTCTTTAAGGAACTTGGTATATACATGTAATACATTTTTATAGAAAGATAGGTTATTGAAGGTATGAATTCGGAGACCAAATAATGTAGCACCTTATAAGCGTTTACAAGGTGCTACGGCGCATTCAGCAGCGTATACAAGGTGCTACGGCGCATTCAGCAGCCTCAACCAGGAACACTGGGGCGTACCCCTTCTCTTTTCGATAAGTGCACTGGCTTCTTTTTACATGTACGTGCCTGACACAGCACACGGGATCAATCAATGGCTTTACCTCCCATTCGAAGGACAAAGCAATGGATAAGTGTCTTACTATAGGACACAAGTGTCACAACTGAGATTCAAACCCACACTCTTATGATCAGAAACATCAGAATTTGAATTCGGTGCTCTTAACCGCTCGGCCAGGACACTTCCTCATAATACATTATTCAGTTATTTTATCTCTTTCGTGCTCCGACCAGTCGCTAGCGACCCAGTATAAATCCATTCTGAAAAATAGTTGTAAAACGAAACATAAAGTTTTCACAGTTTTCAGAATCGGGAAGAGGACTCTTGAGGGTGCTGCTCTGTCCTGTTTTTTGGGGAGGGTCGCCTTTTGCAATAAATTATAAACTCTAACACACTCTTCCACTGTTGTACAGAAGTAACCCCCCCCCCCCAGGCCAAGTGATCATGGGTCTAGAAATATTTTCAGTGTTTTGATCAAAAGTTAATAGTAATTTGTAAAGAGTTGATGTTTTTGTACCTTATTTTCAGATTCCGTCTCTCCCAAGCTCTCTCAGAGAGGTGAGTTGTTCTTTGGAAGTTCAGTCTACTTCAATTATACACACTTCAGTCAGCTCTCATTCATACTAGGTTGAGGGACTGGCCTGTTTTCCTTGTATTATCTGAACCTCGTCTTTAAAGGGTCTATGTACTTGTTCCTAACAAAAACACACATGTCCACAGATTTACATTAAACATACACAGTTTAAAGATTATGATAGTAGAAAGCTTCCCTACTGAGGTGCTGTAGTTTTTGAGAAATGAGTAAAAGTAATAATTTTTGTCTCAGTTTTAGCATGTAAAAACGTATTAACCAGTTATGCGATGGTTTTGGTAAAATATCATAACTGGTTAAGGGGATTTTACATGCTAAAATAATTTTGGTCTCATGAGACCAAAATTATTTTGTGACTTGTTTTACTCATTTCTCAAAAACTACACAACCTTAGTTAGTAATATTTGAAGGGAAGCTTTCCACTATCATTATCTTCAAACCCTGTAGGTTTAATGTAAATCTGTGGACATTTTGAAAAAGTACCCGAATCCTTTACACAGCACACAACTACTACAGAAATAAAAAGAATATTTGCGACTACAAGGTGGTGAATTGATTGTGTCGCTAACGACTATTCATGTGGACATAATTTACTTACGAAACACAATCAGACATCACTGACACAATTCTTCAATGCTTTAAATAAGCGTGAATTTTTCTGTATTGCTTGTGGCAAACAATATGCCATAATGCATCTTGGGATTTTATAAAGTTCGTCGCCACTAGTGTCCAAGTCACAACTGTTTGATGCGCGATGAGTATTGCACTAGTTGCCCAGTAGCCAATTTCACGAAATGCTAGGATGGGTCCTATCTCGAGTTAGGACGAGTGACTCGCCGTAACTTGGGATGGGTTCAGTGCGACCTAACGTCTTCGGATACGGAACTGAACTCATCCTAAGTCCTAAGATTAATCCTAAGTAAGGTAGAGTTTGGTGAAATTTACGGCTGTCCTTGTGCCTAGGATGACAAACAATACACCTGCTCTTAATATTCATGCGTGGCGTAATAATTCTAGCCAAAAATGAGGCCATAGGCGCACAGCGGCCACCACTTGCAGTGGCTGCGCCTATAGCCTCGTTTTGCATAAGAATTGTGACGTACTCATGCATAAGTATTCAGAGAGGCGTATAGGTCATGACCTCTCTATATCTGTCTAATGTTTTTGTTTTTTCCTTTCACAGTTGACTCAGTTGAGAGAGTTGTATCTCTATGGCAACCGTTTATGTAGCCTACCTCCCGAGATTGGACATCTGTGTAATCTTGAGCAATTAGCGCTGAATGAAAACTCACTCACCACCCTACCTACAGAACTCAGTCATCTTCATAAAATGAGAGTGCTGGATCTCAGACATAACAAACTAAAAGAAGTGAGTGTGACACAATATTATTATTATATGTGTGTTTCTGGTGATAAAGCCAAGGATACCTCAAAGGCAAACTTGGTCACTGTATTCAGGTCTGTTGGTTCGAACATACATTTCAGCTGACAGCAGTCCGAAAAACATTTTGGCCAAGTGACAATGGGAACTGTACTGGGGTCGATTTCACAAAGAGTTAGGACTAGTCTTATCTCGAGTTAGGACGAGTTACTCTTCCTAACTTAGGACTAGCCTTAAGTTTTTAATATCTCCTAAGACTAGTCCTACGTAAGTTAGGACTAGTTCTATCTAACTCTTTGTGAAATTGGCCCCTGGGCCCAATTTCGTGGTTCTGCTTACCGCCAAGTTCTGTGCTTACGGTTACCATTCTCTGCTTACGGTTACCATTCTCTGCTTATCGGACTCGTCCTATCTTGGGCTTTACTGGCCCGTTACTGAAATCACTGGCCTAGGGCAAGTGATCCACTGTTAAATTTGTCCCCAGGGGCCAATTTCATAGAGCTGCTGTAAGCCAAAAAACTGCTTAAGCACGAAAATAGCTCGCTTGTTTTACACATGTTATTGGCCAAAATTTCATGCCACATACATGTACATTGCTTGTGACTGGTATTAAGCTGTTGTTTACTTAGCATAACAATTGAATGGAGTCTTGGCCGGTAATCTGATTTTACTAAGTAAGGATTTTTTTGCTTTAAAAGCAAACTTTTGTGCATAAGCACCTCTATGAAATTGGGCCCTGCTGAGAGTGAATTCACTGACTGAATGATTTCTTATTTACCTGTAGATCCCAGAGGTTGTTTACTCGTTGGTGTCGCTCACGACCTTGTTTCTAAGGTTTAACCGTATTACTCACGTTGGAGAACCTCTTCAAAACCTCACGGTAAGAACATTTCTGAAACACTGCCATGCTTTGTTTTATCAGTGTGACACAGGGGGTCGATTTTTCATAAAGAGTTAAGACTAGTCTTATCTCACGTTCGGAAGAGTTACTAGTCCTAAATAAGGACTAGCTATACGTTTTTGCTATCTTCTACGACGAGTCCTCATCATCATTTAGCGGTCGCACCCGAGACTCCATTCACAAGGTCACGCCAGAGGTGTTTATCCCTCATCATGTTTGGAAGTTCCACAAGTTCGCTATTGGTAATTGTCAAAGACTAGCCTTCACAGTTGGTGTATCTCAACATACATGTATGCATAAAATAACAAACCTGTGAAAATTTGAGCTCAATCGGTCATCGAACTTGCGAGATACATGTAATAATGAAAGAAAAAAACACCCATGTCACACGAAATTGTGTGCGTTTAGTGGTTGATTTCGAGACCTCAAGTTTAAAATCTGATTTCTCGAAATCAAATTCGTGGAAAATTACTTCTTTCTCGAAAACTATGGCACTTCAGAGGGAGCCGTTTCTTACAATGTTTTATACCATCAACCAATTATTTTGAGTAATTACCAATAGTGTCCACTGCCTTTAAAGCACTGGATTCAAACTCTGGTGTTTCTGATCAGCAGAGTGTGGGTTTTTTGTGGTAAGAGTCCAGTAATTCTATAACTTTACCAACAATGCAAATTAGATTGGCCTGCAACTGCCGAGGCCTTAAATTATGGGAAAATGCCTGCAACTGCCTAGGCGGGGTAATTACTAATTAACAATAATTAATATTTATTACTTACAACTTTAACCAATGAGCAGGTTCTTCCCTGTGAGGGGCAAACACCACCAAGCCAAGTCCAAACCTGCTACATTGGCTAAGGAAAATAGTAGCAAAGAAAACTGCCTTAATAATCGAGAACCTTCTCTGACCAGAACTGACGATGAAGTGGACGAGCATTTGCTATGCGCCCCTCGTTGTCGTTACACCTCAGCAGTTTTCAAAAGAAGAAGGGAACAAAAGCGTGCGTCTTTTGTGCACAAAGAAAGCTTTATTTACTCTTAAAGGAATTCACCACAGGTTCGAATCCCTAGCCGTTTTTTTATGAGGTGCGCCACACAGGCTGCCACGGCAATAGCATTGCTCCTGTTGAAGTAATCTTTTCTACCTTTTCTTGGTGGATTTTGCACTTCAAACTGTGTAAAACATAATGCTTTTACATCAGTGACAATATCTGTAAGACTCTTTGATTTCTGCTGTCCTGGCTGATGGAATATTGGATGGATCTTTGGTTTTTTGACATTCAACCTGTGAGTAACATATAGCAAACTACACGATGTACATGTCAATGGGCATTTTACTCACCCATGGACACAGTGTGATCAATAGACCGTCCAACCTATACAACAATTGAAAGGACAATAGATGAACAATAGGATCAGGGAAGTACTACACCCTACTTGCTTGGGTCTGTCTTGGGCTATGTACTACTGCATGCGACCATGGAGTGGTTCACCAATTCAAGTATAGTATTGAAGTTTTCCCTAGCAACGGCAGGCTTGTGCATCAGAAGTATCTTAGCACTCGTATAGTATACTATCCTAACTCCTCCGCCTCGTTCCAACTTCAATTATTAGTTGCTGGTGACGTTAATCCTAATCCGGGACCTGATCATGATACCAATGACAATCATAATCGCAATCCTATATCCTCTCATCAAAAAATTGTATACAGCAGGACTCAACTGATGAATATGAACACTGGAACATTGACTGTGCCCTTAAGTACATGGTTGAACATAACGTCTCTCGGAATACAATCCAAACCTTCAACTCATAGAGGAGTGCGTGCAGGGATCCGTAAGCATCGTAATAGATCTGTTGACATTTCACATTTCCTTAAATTTAGTTTGTGGAATGCGCATTCAGTAAGAAATAAGACAATCAGCTGTTCTGAGTATGTGCTAGACAAGGGGATTGACGCATTATTTCTAACAGAGACCTGGCTGAATGACTCTGATAATGTTATTATTGGGGAACTCTGCCCTCCAGGCTATATGTTCATCAATGTTCCGAGAGATTCCGATAACTATGGTGGAATTGGTGTCTTGTACAGATGCCCCCTGAAGTTTCAGATTATACCATTCAATTTCAAATCTGCTACTTTTGAGTACACAATCATTTCAAACACACGACGCAAGATCTACTATATCCTGATCTACAGACCCCCCCCCCCCCCCATCCAGAAATAATGGTTTGAAGACTTCACAGTTTCTTGATGACTTTGCGAACTTTCTAATATGCGTGAACTCGCTAGCCGGCAAAGTCGTCCTGTTGGGAGACTTCAATATTCATGTCGATTGCCCGGAGAAAACAGACGTCACCCGTTTTCTGGAAACTGCTGAGAGTGCTGGTTTTCAACAATTGTTCATGGGGCAACCCATATATGTGGCCATACACTGGACTTGGTCATGTCTCGACCTGAAGACAATCTCATCATGGACTGTACAGTTGGTGTTAGGCTTTCAGATCACCATGTTGTTGATTTTCAGCTCATGCTGGACAAAGCAGAAAACCCAAAACAAGTTACTACTAATCGGAACTTCCGCACAATTGATACAGCCAACTTTCAGAAAGAGTTGAAATTGAAGTTTAACAACATTATAGCTGGAGTTGATTATATCGATTGTCTGACGGAGGCATTTGAAGAGTGCACAATCAATTCCTTGGACCATTTTGCCCCTGTCTCTATGAAAACTCGTAAAACAAGAATTAGACAACCCTGGTATAACTCAAACATACACGAAGCTCGCAGAATTCGACGAAAGTGTGAAAAGAAGTGGCGCAAGACTCGTCTAGAAGTTCATCACCAGCTTTATATTGAACAAAACAGAACAGTCAATTGCAGGATAGAGGAAGCTAAAAAGCAGCATATTTCGGAAAAGCTGCAATCTGCTTCTGATACAAAGACTGTGTTTAAAATTGTTAATGGGCTCTTGAATAATACAAGTAAAGTGTTACCCGCATATGAGTGTGCACAAGATTTAAGTAATGACTTTGTAGTGTATTGCCAAGAGAAGGTTGCTAACATTTATTCTAGTATGAAACATGTTCAATCAAGTGTAACAGGTGGTAACTCCCACAATGTTTGTGTAGCATGTAAACTACCTGAATTCAGTCAAGTGTCTGAAGAAGATGTTATTAAGCTTGTTAACAAAGCTGCCACAAAAAGTTGTATATTGGATCCTGTACCCACTTGGTTTCTTAAAGATAATGTTTCCATATTTCTACCGGTTTTAACACGCATCATAAATAAGTCTCTCACTACAGGCATTTTCCCAAGTATTCTAAAGCATACTGTACTCAACCCTCTCATTAAGAAGCGGTCACTGAATACAGACGAACTCAAGAACTATCGTCCTGTCGCTAACATCAAGTTCTTATCTAAGCTGATAGAGAAACATGTGGTCAACAACATCAATGATCACATTGTTAAAAACGGTTTGGGTGAGGAATTTCAGTCAGCTTATTGTGTGTCTCATAGTACTGAAACCGCACTACTGAAAGTCAAAAGTGATATCATGGGCATGATCCACAATCAGAAGGGCGTGTTCCTGGTGCTTTTAGACCTAAGTGCCGCATTCGACACTGTTAATCACAATGTCCTTTTCAACAGATTAGAATGTGAGATTGGCATTACAGGGACAGCTCTTGAGTGGTTTAAGTCTAACTTCAGTGGTAGAACAACACAGGTTTTGATAGACAATACTTATTCAGCCTCACACGATATGCTTTATGGATTGCCGCAAGGATCAATTGTTGGACCGAAATCCTTTACTATTTACACCATTCCCATTGGTAGAATCATCAAGGGGAACAATCTACTCTATCACATCTATGCTGATGATATTCAGATCTATACCAGTTTCACACCTTCGGATTCATCATCTATTCAGTCTGCCTTACAGGCACTCTCAAAGTGCATTGTAGAATTAAAATCCTGGATGACTGAAAATATGTTGAAACTGAACAACAATAAAACCGAGTTCTTTGTTGCAACCTCACCTCATTTCAATCGCCTCATGCCCAGTGTTCAACTGCATATTGGAGATGAAATTATCACACCAACTAAAACTGTTCGGAACCTTGGCATTGTCTTTGACAATCTTATGTCTATGTCTTCACAAATAACATCATTGTCTAGTTCTGTGTCATACCATCTGCGTAACATTACACGTATAAGAAGGTTTCTAGACGTTGACACATGTAGCAGTGTTACAAGGTATCTTGTTCTTTCACGATTGGACTATGGCAACGCACTTTTACTTGGAGCAAACACAACTCAAATTAATAGACTTCAACATCTTCAGAATTGGGCTGCCAAACTAATATTTTGTGCTTCTAAACATGATCATGCAACTCCTTTTCTCAAAAAGCTACATTGGCTCCCGGTGAAAGAGCGCATTCAATTCAAAATATTGGTGCATGTGTATAAATGCTTAAATGGACTTGCACCAGCATATCTTTCATCTCGTTTTTCTTTTCACATTCAAACTAGGGCTGGGCTTCGCTCAGCATCAGACAAAACCCGTCTTGCTGAAAATAAACCGAGCAGCAAATCTCTTCAATCCGCTGCATCTAAATCATTTTCCTTAGCCGCTCCAGGACTGTGGAACCATCTTCCTATCACCATACGCACCTCAATTTCACTGCCTATTTTCAAGAAAGCACTTAAAAAACATCTTTTTCCTTAGTGTCTGTTTATTGCTTTATTGTTCATTTGTTGTATTATCTGCATTGCTATTGTTCGTTTAAAGCGCTGTGGTCTAAATGAAATGGCGCTATATAAAAAACCCATTGTGTTGTATTGTATTGTGACACTTGTGTCCGTAAGCAAGACAATTGACCATTGCTTCGTCCTTCAGATGGGACGTAAAGCCGTTGGTCCCATGTGTTGTGTGACCAATGTAAAAGAAACCGTGCACTTATTCGAAAAGAGAATGGGTTCGCCCCGGTGTTCCTGTCTGTGGCTGCTCTATGCGCCACATCACCTTGTAAACCCCTTGTGCTAAATATTTGGGTCTCAGAATTCATCACTGCAAAACCTTTCTTTCTGAAAGTTTGTATATATATGTACTCATTTGCACATGGCCTTACATGTACTTATATAGCAACCACATCAGTTATTATCCCAAATCCCAACATTTTGACTTTACAATCTGTTGTTTTGGTTTTCCTCTCTTCAGAAACTGACAATGCTAAGTCTGAGGGAGAATAAGATCCAAGCTTTACCCAACGGGATCGGTATGCTGGTTCATCTCATTACGTTTGATGTCTCACACAATCATCTTAAACATTTGCCAGAAGGTAAGCAAATGGATTGACTCATTTTGTTTTAATTTGGATTTGCTCATTTTGAGTTGTAATATAATAATAATAATAATAATAATAATAATAATAAAGAACACATTCAGTATAGCGCCGGTATCTGCCTAAAGAAGGCGCTCATGGCACTTGAGGAGAGAAAGACAAAATTAGGACTGAGGATTGTGTGAGTATGCTTGTTGAAAAGGTGAGATTTTAGTTTGTCTTGAATGTTGTGATGGATGGAGATGATTTGACAGTCAGTGTGAGTTGGTTACTCACCAGGCTGATGCTACAGAAAAAGCATCTGTTGCCCCAAAGAGTGGAAGATCTGGGCTGATGAAGCATCATCTTGTATTAAACCACAACAGAAACTTAAGCCCGGTTGATGCAAATTTGAATGCGAAGCAAATGTTGACGTCACGACTTCACAACAAATAATTCGCAGCAGTTCAACTCTGCTCCACTCACTTGGGAATATCACTACGAAAGGTGATTTGTGACGTCAAATTCACGTCAAATTTGCTTCGCATATTGCATTTGACTAGGCTCAGAGATGCAACTTTTCCGATTATAATTGGAATACCGATTTTGTTCAGATGTTTACCCCAAAAATCCAACAAGGAGTACCTGAGCATTTAAAAGAAATAACTCACGTTAAATCTACTCCCAAATCCTTTCAAAATTATTATCTTTCAATTTTCGTTTGGTTAGACTTGACCTAGTCCATTGTCATTAAAGAAGCAAGCAGGTCTGCTTGTATTTTGCTATCAGTAGACTTGCAACAGTCTAGTTCTTAGTCCTGGTTTGATACATTTTACATGTGTTTGTATTTATTTTCCCCTCAGAGATTGGTAACTGTGTCCAGCTTTCATCACTTGATCTACAGCACAATGAGCTATTAGACTAGCCGCAGTCCATTGGTAATCTCAGAGCACTAAGCAGACTGGGTCTTAGGTATGTAATCTATTCTTGGAGACTTGTAACAAGTCTAAATGAGATTTGATTTAAATTTTTCTTTTCTGAGATTTTTACCAATTATGCTCCACTTCAACTTAAAAAATCTGCTGACCTTGCGTTTATTTTTATCATTACTTCATCCTTCCAATGGGACGTTAAGCCATTGGTCCCTTGTGTTGTGTAACGCACGTAAAAGAACCCAGTGCACTTATCAAAAAGAGAAGGTGTTCACCCTGGTGTTCCTGGTTTGATTGGCAGCAAATTGCGCCGCAGCACCTTGTAAAACATGACATGGTGCTATAAAGGAATAGGTCTCATGATTCAAATGTAGTCCCACATACCTTGTGGAAAAATACATGTACTGTATGTTAAAACGCGCCTTGAGGGTCAGTGAGTAACGGATATGCCCGCTACATGTATACAAAAAGCCACTATGATTATTATATTTTAATATTGATGTGGAGTTCTTTGTTGATTGTAGGTATAACCAGTTGACTGGTGTCCCACAGAGCTTGAGCCAATGTACAGAGTTGGAAGAACTCAACGTAGAAAACAACAATATTGCAACATTACCGGTAAGTTTTCTACTGCAACAGTTGAACTTTTGACTTCTAGCGCGTCCAGTCACTGTTTCAGACATCAAACTTTTCATGTACTTAAAGGCAGTGGACACTATTGGTAATTACTCAAAATAATTATTAGCATAAAACCCTTCTTGGTGACAAGTAATAGGGAGTGTTTGATAGTATAAAACATTGTGAGAAGCAGCTCCCTCTGAAGTAGACTTGATGACAAGTCGTTAGGCGCTGCCTATTTGTCTGTCTTTCATGCAACAGTCACAGTGCGATGTTACACATGCAACAGTCGTAGGTAGCGCGAGGCAGCTCTAACGACTTGAGTCGCTTGTTCCTAGCCGAGTATTCATTTATTGTAAATTATACAATGCATATGCAAAAGATACCATAGAGAGGGCCAATGGTAGCTTGTCTGGCAAAATTGGAAGAATTCATTATTAACTTAGGAATGTATCTTTTCTGTAAGTTTTGTTTTGTAATTTTATTAATGACATTCTATTTGCTAACATCGATTTGGAAAACATAGTATTTATTTTAATCATTAAAACAATTTTGTGACTTCTTTTAATATAAATTTGACCAATGCATTTTCATAAAATGTTACTCTCAATTATAAACCCCCTATCAAAGAATGAAGTGTGCGCCCTGTTAGCTCCTTTTGCTCCAAGTGATTTGCCGTTGTTTGCAGATTACTCCGGAAAATAAACTCGTTCACAGTCCCTCGTCGGTCTCGTTTTGTATTGCCAATCATAAATCATTGTTCTCAAATAATGAGCCGGTGAAAATAGCAAGGATTATCATAAAGGAAGAATATACAATTACACTAGCTTACGATACCACTTTCATGGCAGAATAATAAGCTTGCCAATGTAGAATTTATAAAACAAAACAACGGATCATACCACGTCCATGTTTACAACCCGGCTGCACATAGCGACAGCTGCCAAGTTTGCGTGGCAACCCAAAAGCGTTACTCACGTGTTGCATGGGTACAAATCGCAATAGTGCGTGGTTGTAATATTGGTGAAATGGCCACCAGTACTCGCAAAATGTGGCGAGTTTGTCTAGTTTGAAACTCACTTTTACTTATCTGCAGAATCTACTTTAATGTTGACAAATCGAATCAATCTTCAGTTGCGGTTGAAAGCAAAACGTCGGGTCATATGTTTTCGATAGTCACATGTATTCGCGACCCACAACTTTGTTTTCGATAGTCACATGTATTCGCGACCCACAACTTTGATTCCCGTTTACCGCAAGATTGTGCAAGCTCCCATCCCCTGGTGACAGAAGCTCTACTGTTTACTCACTGTCTGTATTTTCGTCAGGCTTAATCATGATGAGAATAAAGTTGCCTGTCATTAGGATATGCTCAAACATAGTGAAATGGACTGGGCAATTGAGCATAGGAATTTTTTTTTAAATCACAGACACGGGTTGGACAAGCAGCACAACCGATTGACCAAATTCAGGCAATGTTCAACACAAAGCCAGGTCGAACACTACGAGCCTTTCCAGACTTCCCTTTCCAATATTTTGAGCCTTCTTAATCTTGCAGACATTCATTCATGTATAACAAACACTTTGACAAAACAATTCTAGAGTGAAAGTAATCAAAAATAAATAACTCACATTTCTCCATAAACTGCAGAGTAAACATTTATTTTGTATTAACATTACCCATGGAGGAAGAAAATACATGCATTACCCAACTAAATACATACTTTGGCTGAAGACATTTAGTTTCCTAGGCATGCTAGGTGAAATTCAGCATTTAAAGGGTGTGCCACTCAAATGTAAAATGACAACCAATACAAAACATTATTTGTCAATCGGGACATACATTTTTTTAATGTAACAAGCCAAATGTGTTTATAAGAAATGAAAGACTTTTCAATTTATATTAATATGAATATGAAGGGAAAAACCTTCAGTAAATTACAAAAAAAAAGTCAACAAATAAAATACTTTCTGTCAAATAAAATACTTTCTCTCAAAAATAAAAATAAACAAAACTTTTCAGTACTTTGCAGAAAGTATTTCACCTGAAGAAAATTTTGACTTTGATTTGAAAGAGCTAGGGTGGAACTCAAAGTAAATTTTTGAAGTGGAGCAATCAAACGGTTTTATCATATCATATTCAATAAGGGCGTTTGAAGCTTTGCAGCAGCATGGTGTGGGAGAATAAGTTTGTACTATAGCTAGTAATTTTGTGTGTACAGAAATGTGACCATCCACCACCAATGGGCTGTAAAGTTGACACTTTTACTGTTATGGGCTCAATGCATTTTTGGAGAGAGTGTGTAATCAGCTTCAAAATGATACCATCCACATTTAAATCAGACTTTTCTTGACGAAGTTATGATTTCTCAAAGCCACCTACTTTTTTATTCAGATTTCTCAAAGATTCTTGAAAACCCAAACAATTTAATAGGCTCTGCAATGTGCCTATTGGTGGTGGATGGTCACAAGTGTGTTTGAAGTCCTCTGAGAAAAGGCTAACACTCCTCATTTAGTCACAAGTGATTAATAGTTTACTAATAGTTTATTCATAACCACCTCAGATAGTTTTGCTATTTCTATTGGTGGAGAGTGCTTCACATGGGGGTGTTTAAACGGCTGAATGAC
>NC_047075.1:8174124-8210292 GCF_902459465.1 Asterias rubens
CTTCGATTTTATGTCAAGCTCAGTAAATTCTGAATAAACTTTGGCTGCGTATGATTATGATCTCTGCCCATAAACAAAATGGGAGTGTCATGGCCGAGTGGCATCGAATTCAAGTTTTGGTGCGTTTTCACCGGAGTGTGGGTTTCGAATCCCGGTCGTGACACTTGTGTCCTTGAGCAAGATACTTTACTATAATTGCTTCTCTTCACCCAGGGGAATAAATGGTACCTGCGAGGGTAGAGGTTGATATTGTGAATGAAAAAGCCTTTGGAGCGATATAAACTGTTGCCCAGGTTGTATACTCCCAAGGGAGCTGAGAAACATTAAAAAGGGATGTTATTGGCCCTATGACCAGGGCACTAATGTAAAGCGCTTAGAGAATTAAGTGTTAGTTATTAGGCGCTATATAATCGAAAGTTATTATTATTATAAACCAGACTTAGACCAAACAGCAAAGACGAAATTAATTAGTTGTCTCTTTTGTTATAGTTTAACGTTTTGAGTGCCAGTGAAGCAGCTTCGTATCTTATCCCAAACAGCTTTATATTGAAACAGTGGTCTTACCTTGGCCTGGAACTCTGTCCATAAAACAAAACAGGACTTAAACCAACAGCAAAACAAAATATTACTGATTTGTTTCTTTTGATGCAGTTTATTTGCTGAATGTCGGTGAAGCAGCTGGTACTAAAGTTTGCTACTTGACCCAAGAACCTGATCCAGATGAAGGGAACCGACTACGATGGATCCAACCATTTGAGGATTATGTGCTCATGTACCTCTATCCGACCAGGAGGGCTGTTTAAAGAAGCTCCAATGAGAAAGACTAAACCCATCTACACTGATCAACCAATCTTCACAAATGACCAAGAGGAGATACACGACCATTAGGAATGCCATTTCAAGGGTAAGTTTCCCTCAAGACTACACTGTAAAAAGTGGCCGCACTTCATGCACTTGTAGGTGCATGGGAATTGGTACAAGCTGCACATGAAGTGTGCATGTAGTTGCATATTGACACCTGAGAAGCTTGATGCGATGTGAAATAGCTGAAGAGCAACACCTCATGTGCTTGATGAAGCAGTGATGTACCTGAAGTGATAGCTAATACAGATTTTGACTATACTTAAGGCACTTGAGGTACTTAGGATTAGCGTATGTGTGTCATTTCATACCTCACGTGTATTAAAACTCTCACCACCAGCCAACGGCCTTCAGCTGAGCAGCTTCTTGGCACACCTGAAGCACATCATGTATTTAACACACCAAAACGTGTACTACCTCAGGCGCCAAGGTAGCACCTGGTGCACTATGAATACCGCGCTTATTAAAATACACTACAAAGTGAAGTACCCCAGGCGACGAGGTAGCACCTGATGTACTATATGAATACCCTACTTACACAAATAGACAAGTGAAGTACCTTAGGCGCCAAGGTAGCACCTGATGCACTATGAATACCGCGCTTATATAAAACATAAATAATTGAAGTACCTCAGGCGCCAAGATAGCACCTCGTGCACTATAAACACCGCACTTGTAAAAATACACCAATAATTAAAGTGCCTCAGGCGCCAAGGTAGCACATGATGTACTATGAACACCGCGCTTATAAAAATACACCACAAGGTGAAGTACCTTAGGCAACAAGGTAGCACCTGATGCACTATGAATACCACGCTTATAAAAATATACCACAAAGGGAAGTACCTCAGGCGACGGTAGCACATGATGCACTACGCCTAAAAAAACCACACACATCAGAATTGAAGTATTGCAGGTGCCAATTGGTAGCACCTGATTCACTATGAATACCTCGCTTATAAAACACACAACCATAAAGTATTTCAGGTAACAAGGTATAGCACTGATGTATTATGAATAGGCCTACCTCGATTATAAAGAAGTGAAGTAGGCCTACCTTGGGTACCAATATAAGTACCTGATGTAGCCTACTATGGTTGCATCAGGTGGCAAGGATAGCACCTGATGTATTGAGTCATGGGAGTATAAAAAGGATTTGTGTGTGCATGGGCGGGCCGGGCAAGGGGATCAGGGCTGGTGGTCATGATTCCTTCACGAACTTCATGCCGTCAGAAATCTAGAGCCCGCGTATACCAATATCACAATGTCGGCTGAAGCACCTGAAGCAATATCCCGCCCTTTTTGATCACATGACAGGGTCTTACAATGTTGGCTGAAGCACCTGAAGCAATATCCCGCCCTTTTTGATCACATGACAGGGTCTTACAATGTTGGCTGAAGCACCTGAAGCAATATCCCGCCCTTTTTGATCACATGACAGGGTCTTACAATGTTGGCTGAAGCACCTGAAGCAATATCCCGCCCTTTTTGATCACATGACAGGGTCTTACAATGTTGGCTGAAGCACCTGAAGCAATATCCCGCCCTTTTTGATCACATGACAGGGTCTTACAATGTTGGCTGAAGCACCTGAAGCAATATCCCGCCCTTTTTGATTACCAGGGTCTTATTGGTGTATTAATTTTTACAAAGACGTTTACAATACTTTTATTTTACAATAACCAGTAGGCCTAAAATTCTATAAAATTATAGAACTACCATTTTGACTATGTGGATTATGTATAAAAATAAAGTAGTTTCTGCTGGCATGCATCACCATTTTTAAATAATGAACTATTTTAAAAACTTGATTATTTTTCCTCCTGCGCGCGCACGGCACACTTCACTACGCGGCTGTGTCGACATGTCCTAACATGTAAACGCGTTACGCGAATGCTGCGTGTGTGTGTGTGTGTGTAATGTACATGTGTATTTTGTGTGTAATGTACATCGCAGTTAGTTTGGAAGTGTTGTAGCGGCCTGTCAGATAATAGCTATAGCAAAGCATGGCGTCCAGTAGCAGTGTTGAACTTTCTGAGCTACAGCTGAAGTCAACTAGTGAATTGTGTGAATTTCTGCGAACACTTTCAATTCCGGAGGACGTTGTTGACAAATTTGAGAGTAAGTATAATAGTATGGCTGGTGTTGTAAATTATTGTTCCCAAGTAATAAACAAATTGTCTTGCACAGTCACCAATGTTGACAGTACAGAAATGTCATTGTCATGACGACATGCATGATGAATGGGCATGATGAGGAAGATTGAATGATTGATAGGTTCATACATACAGTACTATTCTCTATAGCCATAGGCCTATTATAAAGTGTTAATGTTCTGGTTGTACTTGCTGGGGAGAGATGCAGAATTAAGGTTTATGTCTGGTTTGTATTTTTACCCGAAAACGGGATCAAGTCGCGTACGTTCTGGTCGTTCCCATTGACCAGCGCGCTGGTACACGGCACTAACGTACTGTAACTCGGTACGTACAGCAATATTCCCTGACAACCAGCGGGCGGCCTTATATAGCGTAAACATAAAACTTTAACTCTAGCGCGCCGAATTTAAATTACTTTTCTTTAAAATTTACATTACAAACACATATTTTTTGTTTGGATTTTGTGGAAAATTAGACTCAACATGACATGAAAGAGGCATAGATAACATAATTTGGGTCAGTACACTGATTGAATGATAATCATGTCAAACAAAATACATTTTCTCTACTAGGCCTACTTTAACTATCTACTTGCAGGAGATATTTTATGTGTAAACAAAAAAAAGTTTTTTTGTGGTGTTCTGTTCTTTTGGTTTTTTTTAAAATAAGCTTTTATCATTTTAAGTAACACAGATATTTAAAAATATGGTATGTATTCCAGACCTGCAGATTAAAACATTAAAAATGCAATGCATGTTTGATATGTACAGGTGAGGGAATTTGTGGTGAAGTTCTACCACTATCATTGGCAGAATTGATGGAACTGGCACCTCGTATCGGACCACGTCGAATACTGCAGAAGCGAATCCCTCAGCTCCTTGGATACTTGGTAACAGTTATTATTTAATCACTGATTGTAAATTATGCCACATCAGTGTTTGTTATGTCCTTTTAGGACAAATTTAGAAGTCTGCTTTTCTAAGCACCTTATAGAAAACACAAATATGATGCAGGTTTCATCATCAAATGTGGTTATTGTGAAGCCACATATGTGAAATATGATTCCTTTCGGAAACACATGTATCGCAAACATCAAAATGAGCTGTCACTAGAGAGGAACATTTCTGAAGATGACTTGAGTGATAGGGAAAATCCTATGGATGAAGTTGATCATATTGACAACGAAACCACCGGTGGGCCATCATCAATAGGGCAATGTGCATCATACATTCTTCAGTTACATACCTCTAAAAATGTATCACAGACTGCTGTAGATGTAGTTGTTAGTAACACCAAAGAACTTATCTCAAATATAAATGATGTCAATTGTCAGAAAGTTATGGAACATCTTCATTCAGTTGGTGTCAACACAGACAATATTGACCTTGAAGGTATTTTCACAGATAACCCATTTACTGGTCTGGAAACCAGGGCAAAGCAAGACAAGTATTTTGAATCAAAAATGGGTTACATCGCACCAGAAGCAGTTGAAATTGGAACAAAATAGTTGTAAAAAGAACAAAAACAACAAACGTTCAATGTTCTCAGAGGCTGTGTTTGGCTATTACATTCCATTTTGGAAATCTCTTGAGAGTCTTTTGCAACACAGTGAAATTGCTGAAGAAGTGGTGAAAGGACATGCATCTGCTGATGGGTATATGTATGACATCTGTGATGGATCATACTTTTCCCATCATCCACTTTTTCAAGATGATGATTGTGGCATTCAAATTTTGATGTACAACGATGACATCGAAATAGTCAACCCTATAGGATCACATGTTAAAAAACACAAGCTTTCAATGTTTTTTGGTCCCTCACAAATATACATCCATCGTGCAGATCAAAGTTGTCTACAATTAACTTACTTGCTGTTGCAAAGTCAGTCGATTTGAAGAATGAAGTTGCAGCTTTTCACAGTGACTCACCGGCATTACGTAAGCTGCTTGAAGATTTTAAAGTGGCCCTACATAGGCTTGGAACAGAGGGAATACGATTCTTACATGGCAACAATGAGTACCTGAAGAGAGGGGGACTTTTAGCAGTGCTTGGAGATACACCAGCTCTCCATGTTATTGGTGGATTTAAGGAAGGTGTTTCTTTTGCCCACAAAAAGTGCAGATCATGTGAATGTACTGGAGAGGAAATGACACAGCGATTCACCGAGTCAGAATTTACTCTGCGACAGGAAGATGATCACATTTAGAATGTGAGACCTGCGAACTCTGAGCAAGGATGCTCAGTGTACTGGTCAAAGCATTATGGAATCAACACTTCCAGTATTCTCATTAAGTTTCCCTTCTTTAAGGTGACTGAATGCCTCATGCATGATGTTATGCATATTTTTTTTGAAGGTTTAGCACCACGTGAATTGACACTTCTTCTTCGTCATTGTATATCTGAAGGGTATTTTACACTTCATCAGTTCAACAGATATGTAAAATCATTCAACTTTGGGAGCAGGTGGTCCAAAAACAAGCCTTGTGACATAGCCCCTCAGACCATCCAGCCTGGACATCAGTTAAGGCAGGATTCAACCCAGATATGGTGTTTGGTTCTGCATTTACCACATATTATAGGTCACATGGTTCCAATCGGTGATGAAAAATGGAAGAACTTCATCCGTCTTATCCAAATCATTACACTATGTACTTCACATCGTGTTGATGCCTCAACAGTTGCGTCATTGGAACAGTTAATTGCCACTCATCATTTAAAATATACGCATCTATATCCTGAAGAGAATGTCACTCCAAAAATGCACTACTGTGTGCACCTACCAAAACAAATGCAGAAGTTTGGACCTCTGCGTAATTTGTGGGCTATGCGAATGGAGGCAAAACATTCACAGGCCAAGGGGAGGAAATGGAAAAATTTCAGAAATATGCCATACTCAGTCAGTGTGCATTATCAAAAGTGGATGTGTGGTAGAATGACATCTGGTGATGGAAACAGTCTTCCTTACTTCATAAAAGAAGCAGACAAGGTGACAGAAGGGACAGATGAATTACTAGATAATAGTCATCATTTCTATCCCTCCCTTGTGGCCGCAAATCCTGAAATTGAGGAGATTGCACCTGTAGTTGTTATGTCTACAGTGAGTGTTACTATCAATGCAATTACCTACAAAATTGGGGATGTTCTATACTATAAAGAGAAAATGACAACCGGCAGTTTGGAAAAGTCATTGCAATTATCGTTGGAAACATGCAAAAGTACCTAATCTTAAACAAGCTGGAAATTGTTCAGTTTAATTCGCATTTAAACAGCTATGAGGTAAAATTTACAAATGCTGATGTATGTGTTTATCCTGTGCCAGAAAGGCTATGGTACCCATGGCCCATTATCTTTTATAAAAATTCCACAAAGTGGTTTGTCACTGTAGAAGGTGATATTGATGTAGAGCAGTTGTAAATTTCAATCCCATCAATAGAATGCAGAATTGGATGACACGTCTGCTGTTTTTCATGAGAAGAACATCACCTCTTCTGAAGGTTCATACTTTGCAGACCAGAGCACATGCACAGCAAGTAGTCTGCAGAGCACAGCAAGTACATGTAGTAAGGAGAGCACATGTGGTAACTCCAGCAGTGCAGGAGTTGATTCTGCTGGAAAAATCATCAGGTACGTGTAATTCTGTGGTGTACACCATTGATACAAGTGTGCTGATTCTCTTTGTATCATAGGGGGTTTAATGTATTTGATTTTTTTTTCCAAATTTAAACAATAGTTTGTTAATGGTTTTCAGTTAACTGCAAAGCACTGAACTCAGTAAAAGCAAGCAGCCCAGTAATTGCAAAAGTAAGCAATCAACCATGTGTATTTTGCAGAAAGACTGATGCTAATTGTAAGACTGAATAATCCAATATGCCTATCGTTTGTACAAGCAATTTATAGAAGTGCTCAGCAAGTGACTAATTTATTTAAAATATGATTGATCACTTAAAAACTGCAGATGATGCAATCATTCTGATTGAAAGGGACATCTCTGATACAGTGAAGTTGTCCTATCCCTGTGAACTACCAAGGTTTTCCAAGGTTGTGCACAAGGCTCTGCAGACAGGAAGTGTCTACAAGGAATGGGATCAATTCGTCAGAGAATCAGCAATTTTTTACTTGCCAGATATGCCAGCTTCTGATGGATTAGCTCGGATTGCTTACCATAGCATCGGTAGATCCATGTTCGATGCGTTTCCTTGTATGCCAGTGCTGGACAAAATGCTTGGGTAAGTACACTATGGAAATTTGTTAAATTGTTTTGGTCTGGAAGCTTGCAGCCTGCTTACAAGGATGCTGCAAACTTATAGCAGCCAGGGTGTGCAAAAATGAAACTTTACTTGCAAAGTTATAATCAAGACAGTCCAGGAGTCTGAAAAGCCCTCTAGTTTAGGAGTTGATTCAACCATGATCAACAACCTCTACATCTAAAGTTGACCACACAGGGTTAATGTCCACAAACATCCATTGTGCATATCACAGTCACATGTTTTTTTAATTTTTGGCTCTTGTTTTCAGTCTCACTTCAACAGATGCTTAAGCTCAAAGATACGATGGGAGAGACAGAAGCGACTCAAAGTGATGAAACGCAAAGAAAGCCCAAAGGACCCTGATGCAGCAAGTAAACGTCCTTGCACAAATTCATCTCCCCCACCACTAGCACTCCCTTCCATTCAAGAGCCTTTGATCAGCGAAACAGTGTATGCTACACACATCAAAGAAATTCAAGTAGCACACTTTCTTAGCAGACATACTTACAAACAACAGTTGTTAATTAATTGTATTAAAACTTATTGCTGTAAATACTTGGACTTACTGGGTCATGGCATCAGTACAGGCAAGGAAGTGGTAGGTCATGCCATGCCAGTTGATTGACAATGACCAACTTGGATAAACAAAAAGCATGAAATTCAAGCAATCAGGGTCGCGTTTCTACAAATAATTTAAGTACCTTGCTGTACATTTGTTTGCATCTGCCCAGTTTTGAAATGTATTGTTATTATTTATTTATTTATTATATTATTTTCTCTCTTTTTGGGGGGGAGTCCATTGATTGTTGTAATGCTACAACACTCGATCTAAACTTTTGATATTTTGGACAAAAGGGCTCAAATTCAGAACTAAACAGGCCTATAAACCAGTTTAGGGCTAAGAGCACTAGAATAATATGACATCTGCTCTAGAATGAGAAAGGTTGTGGGTTCGTATCTCACCCGAGTTGCAGTGTATTTTTTCTGCAGAACTCAAAAGCACTGAGTAGGCCCACACAGTGCTTGTAACAACGTTGGTGTAATTGGAAAAATTCAAATATAAATTGTTCCCGATGCAAGAATCACACCATTGCACACAATTTGTTTGGACTTTAGAAAGTGTTACAGGCACTCGTAAGACAGACATGACACCCACAGTGATGGCCCACTTGGACAACCTAATGCAGGAGACATTCCCACGTAGAAGGAAGCTAATACTGGCCCCAGACAACATGGACACATCAGAACTAGTAGAAAAGCTTTGGAAAGATTTCCCATGCCTTCAAAATGACACATGCGTAAGTATATATATAATTGAAAATGTGGCCTCTCCACCTTTCTCCATTCCATTAAATGCTTTGTTAATAGCTCTCTTCTACCCCCCTTGACCCTGAAAGAGACAGGATTATGGGGGCTGTGTCACACCCCCAGCCCACAAATCCCTTTAAATGTCAATACAATTTTCAATTATCCAAAAGCGAACTGATTGAGTTTCAATCCAAAGGCAGACTCGTGGCAAAGATAGTAATGTAGTAATGGTACAAAATATCATATGAAATTATTCCATCTATAAGTGTGTTGTATTTTTCAAAAGAAACAACTTAAAACATGTTGGACAAATCGATTTTTAAAAGCTCGCTGGTCAGGGATCTTTTAAAGTCATTGAAAATACCTCAGAATACATGTACTTTGATTCTTAATTAATCAAACCCCTATTTTTATGATGCAGGTCACAATTTTGCAGTTTTCACTGACAAGTAGGACACTTATTGAGCTCAAAATTTCATAGTACAGTCTCTTTACACCTCAATAGAATTCCAGATTGGATATAATTAAGGCATTTTAATCAGTATAATTGTCCAATGCTGTGGGGGGCCTGTAAAAGCCACTCCAAGCAGTTTTCATTATTTCCATTGTTTCTTTTCATAGCTAATGCAAGAGATCAGACGTTGTGACATACACCTTGACACATACTACAATGACAACTACTTGGGTGTGCTGGAGAACCTTGGTAAACTGTATGATATTCCACACGATGTAAGTGTAGTTGCATTGATTTTTGTTTTTTACAAATTTTACTCAAACAATTTGGAATTATTGGATCCAACAGCTAAAAATGCAGATTATAATTAGATTAATGAAAACAATAATTGTAATGTGTGGGTTTATGGGCTTATTACTGATACAATCATTATGTATTGAATTGGATCAAACTAGTTTTCTCTCTGATGCATAGCTCTAACTTCAACAAATTGCATAACAAGCAGTCACAGATTAACAAGCAGTCACAGATTAACAAGCAGTCACAGATTTTTTAGACTTGAGAGCCAAGTGGAGTCATTTTGGTGACCGAGTCCTGTCTTGTGGAAATAGTTTACAGTTTTTGAGATGGAGATAGTGTAATTTTATGCAAAGGAGTATAACACAAATATTGTTGTCAAAACCATAAGGAGTAAATCAGCAGATCAGATAGGCATCAGGAACTTATAGATTTTGTTCTGAACATTCCCAGGAATCATAGAAATAAAATGTTCTCCTTTTAACAAATTTCCATTTTATTTTTCAGAACCGACTTTGACCATGTTCAAGTCCTTAAGGAGACGGAAGTGCGCCTGAATAAACGCATCAAAAAAACAGAGGTCATCAAGGTCTTGAAGGTACTGATAACATTAATGACATGTTGGAGTAGCAGGTTGGGCTTGTGCTTCAGCAGTTACGAGTTAAATCATACTTGAACGAACATATTGTCCCACCTCCCCTCTGCCATCTCAAGTGCCATCTCCAAAACAAACAAACAACCGGAAAAACAGACTAACAAACAACCGAAAAAACAGACTAACAAACAAGAAAGCCACTGCTCAATTACTGAATCAAACATATTCACTCTATTTTTTTATCTCATCCTGCAGCTCAACTCGGACTCCATGGACTCGAAAGTAAATGGCCAGACATCACCTAGCCTCGTTATTACAACTGATGATAACCTTGTTACATCTTCTCATGTCGTGGGTTTTGGGCGGACCCTTGTTGAGATGCAGGGGGAAGGTGCGTTGAAGAGGGGACTGCGGTCGCTTATGGCAACCTACTACATCCTTGATTTCGAGTATCCTCCAGGATACTCGATGATGCTGAAATTCATACAGCACTACCTGATGGGCAGGATAGTGAAGGACATCCCCAAGTCGATCAAAACATTGTGCTCCAAGGCTGGAGTGGCTAACAGTGTGGATTAAGCGGTTGGGTGAGACAAAGCTATGCTTGGTGGTTAAGTAGAAGTAAGGTTTGGGGTAGTGCCATGTGAACATTTCTTGAGTGTGTGTCACTCAAAGTTTCGACCAGGAGCAATTTCGGACAAGAACATTTGTTAAACTAACTTTCCCGAATGCTGCATGAACAAATTAATGACAAAAAAAATATTTTTCATAATTTTGCCGTGGATTTTTGGTGCATATATATTCTTGACACATCGACAGTAAGGGAGTTGAATCTGTTTGATACGTTGATGTGCTTTGCTAATATTTTCACTTGGTGCTACCCCAAACCTTGCTTCAAAAAGTCTCCCGATGTATAGCTGTTTATAGGCTGTACTCTTTCTGTACAATTATCTTAATTGCCAATACTTTATGTTCACCGAACTTTGAAACTGAGGATTATGCAATAGGTATTTTAATTTAACCCTCCTTTGTAAACAGTACAATTTGTTAAGAAGTTGTTTGACCCCTTCAATTTTTCTGGGTTGGAGGGTTTTGAAAGGTCGACTAAATGTGTCGCTATGTATAGTACAGTACAATTTGTCATAAAGTTGTTTGACATGCCAAAACTTTTCCGAAAAAAAAGAGCAATCCTACACCCCCGCCCTAACCCCCATCTTACACCCCCCCCCCCCCTGCCCCCCCCCCCCCCCGGTTTTTTGGTGTAAAAAAAAAGGTAATCCTACACCCCAACCACACCCATATTGTCACCCCAGGTGTCCTGGCTTGGAAAAATAACCAGTCAATCTTGCACCCCAACACCCTTCCAGACCCATCCTCTTCCCCATCCCACCCCCATGCTCTTATTTGGTTAAAAAACTACACCAAAAACAATCAATCCTACACCACCCCCCTACAAAAAACAAACTCCTCCACCCGCACACCCAACAGTATATAGGAGGGTTAATTTAATAGAAAACGTTGGAACAACAGAAAAAAGTTGGAACAACGTGCCATTTTTCAGCACCTAACCCAAACCATTAATTCAATGATAATTAATCATTAGAGTAGACAGGAACCAACTTATTGACAGATTTCTGAAAGAGCACAATATTAATGGTTCAAAGAATTTTGGGTAATTTTTGGTAAATATTTCTAGGACAGATCTTGATTCAGAAAGCTTAAGATAAAACAATTTCCTCATCACTTTATATTTAAAGGATTTAATCTTGCCAATTTGTGTTCACACAAACATTTCAACAACTCTTTTTAAAATAAAAGTGGGCATATTAGTGACAACAATGACCTTCTAACACATAGACATGTACCATCACTAGTAAAACTGAAATTAAGGTGTGTTTTTTATGAGCCACGTTTGGAACCATCAAACGTTTTCTTTTTCCTGCCTAAACGTTATTTTATCGTGTTTTATGAGCATTCAAATGTTTTTAGAATGTTTCATGACATTAGAAAAAGTGATCATTTGCAAATTTTGATAATAAGGTGTCTTTTTAAAAGTCGTAATTTAATCAAGAACAATTGTAACTTTTTACTTTGAATTTCAAGTTGTGTTGTTAAAGTTTTCAGTATAATTATGACATGCAAATGGTGTTCTGTATTCGAACATTGTTTGTTATCTAATAAGTGATTTACCAGATTTCAATGTAAAGTATACAATATATTTTTTTCTAATAAATCATATTCAGAGTTGATATTTCTTTTTGAAATTGTCACTGTTTTTGTTTTTTTAGAATGCATCTGAAAACCTGTCTGACACCATCCAGTGATAGCATCTAAAGCGCATGATATGGCAGTAGTTTTAAACTATGCACTAAGGACACATCACCTCAAGTAACTCACGCACCAAATTTGTTCATTCGTTCTCCTCCGAGATGTGAAACTAGCACCTCATGTGTTCATGATCCCAGGGCAAAGGTGTTGCTATATGTGCTAGTCAGCAGGTGCTAGTTCAAAATTTTACCATCACCTGAGGAGAGCCTAAACCGATACCTGTATTACATGAGGCAATAGGCGCACCTCAAGTGTTCATGATTCTGGGACAAAAGTGGTGCTAGTCATTATGTGCTAGTCATTATGTGCTAGTCAGCAGGTGCTAGTCCAAAATTTCACTATCACCTGAGGTGGGCCTAAATCATTACCTGTACCACATGAGGCAATAGGAGCACCTCAGGTGTTCATGATTTTTGGACAAAAGTGGTGCTAGTCAGCAGGTGCTAGTCAGCAGGTGCTAGTCAGCAGGTGCTAGTTCCAAATTTTACTATCACCTGAGGTGGGCCCAAATCAATACCTGTACCACATGAGGCACAGAAGCACCTCAAGTGTTCATGATTCTGGGACAAAAGTGGTGCTAGTCATTATGTGCTAGTCATTATGTGCTAGTCAACACAACTGACACATGAGGTGCATGAAATAAGTGCCTCAAGTGTTCATGATTTTGGGACAAATATCTGCTGTCCCACAAGTGCATGATGTGCAGTCCATTTTTACAGTGTAGATGTTAGAAGGATGGGTGATGATTACAAAATAATAACATAACAATAAGTCAAGCATTGTGGCGTTTCCTTGCCGATTAAAAACACCGGATATAAACGCTGGTGATTCTGATCAGCAACGTGTGGGCTCAAGAGGTTTGACACATGTGTCCTTAACCAAGACACTCAACCATAATGCTTCGTCCTTCGGATAGGACGTAAAGCCGCTGGTCATGTGTGTGTGTGTGTGTGTTTTAACGCACGTAAACGAACCCAGTGCAAGAAAACAGGTTGGCCCCGGTGTTCCCGGTTTCATTGACAGCATGGTTTGCTGATTGCAACACTTTTGTTAACCATTTAATGGTGCAACGGATTCGGTCTCATAACTTAAAAGCAGTCCCACATTGCAGGGAATACTGTAGGAGCGTCACTGAGTGACGGACATGTGGGCTTTACAAGAAGCCTCTTGTATTATTTTAAATGGGTCTGGGAGATCACGAATTTACTGTAGTTGCATTGCAAAAGAGTGGTTGTGTTTCTGAATGCATCTTCTAAGGAAGGTCAAAATAACTTTCAAATAATGTGTGACCCTCTCAAATACCTGATAGAGTCGTATAAGGATAGAGGCTAACGGCAAGTTGTTTTCTTTACACTTCGTCCACCATTTTACTTCCTGAAACAGACGACGACAAAATATGTGTTGTCAGGTCTTCGTTGGAATCATTATCAATTAACTTACAAAACAAATAATCACAGAACAATATTTATGTACAAACAGTATTAAATGAAGTCGTAAACGTCTTTAACTAAAGAGCTTTGCCTCAAGATCATGACATAAGATTTTCTCACAACAAGCGCCATCTTGATTATCGATGGAATACAACAACAAAATGCAAATAAAACTTGGCTGATGCTCCCGATCGGAATTGCTTTAAAGAACAAATACTTATAAAAAGTACTCCTGTCAAACAAATCTATAGTTCAACAAACATGTTTTGTTTTCTTTTTAGTGCCTTATTCATGTAGCTTTCGAGCTTTTTCTAATTGCTTTTGAGGTTTTATTGTGGTATGTAAAATGTTGTTCTATATGTACCAGTTTTACTTGTAATACGTTCTTTTTGGACTGCCTGACCACCAGTGTTGATTCAAGCTTTTTAATGTGCTTTTGGGTTATGAATAAAATGTGAATAAACCATGAAACTCCATACTATATACGATGGGTGCGTTCGATTAGCTTCCCCGGGTCGACCCCGGTCTGCCCCAGGTACGTTCGAATAGCTTTGACGTCAGCCCCCAAGTGCTCTGCTTGTTGAACGGGTCACTTGGGGCTGGCCTCAGGTGCATGACGTCACCACGAGAGGGTGAGTGGTCGTTTCGATTAGCTCTTTTGTCAGGGGCTCACCCGAATGAGCACCGCAGGGTAGACACAGGGAAGCTAATCGAACGCACACAATATACAAAGTGCATTATAATTTATTTGTTCATCCAGACTGTCAGGATTTGTTGGATGCTGGGTACAAAGAAGATGGTATCTACACTATCCATCCCTTCCAGAATGATGAAGGAATGAAGGTGTTTTGTGATATGACAAAGAATACAGGCTGGATTGTAAGTACATGTAAATTTATATTTGGTTTGCAGTAACACCATGTTTGTATCAACTTGCCAGGTAGAGTTTGTTCTTAGAGAACTGTCTTGCTTTATTCTATACCGCGGAGTAGATTTATCGGATGTTCGGGAGACATCTCAGTTCTTAAAAGAACTGTCCTGCTTTTTAACTAACCCGGGCGGAATGTATTGAACATTGGCTGGGACCACTACTTTAGCCTCCAATAAAATGGCAAGGATCTGCTTGGGTGTTATATAAAATAGAATAACTATAGATCGGCCGCGCGTACATACGTGGGTTCTGGCATGGGGGCCGCCATTGCCTATCTCCCGTGTACATTTTCTGTGCGTTGCCGTCAGCACGTGACTTTTTGCCGTCAGCACGTGACATTTAGCGCGTCAAAGGCCTATCTTTCGTGTTCATTTTTGCGCGCCCCTTTTCGAACGTAAAATTTTTACCGCGTCCATGGCGAACAATTTTATTTTCTACACAGGTAATGGCGCGTATGTACGCGCGGCCGATCTAGTTATTTAATTCTGTATCTATGGTTAAAAATTAGTCAAATTACTAGCATTCGGCTTCTATACAATTAAAAATTGTAGGCCTACGCTTTGTTTGTTTTGAAAGTTGTATCTTTCAATCAAAATGACAAAGATCTACTTGGATGTTATATAAAACAAATAATGAATGTTTTTCATTAATGCAATGGTGCAAATATGTTCATTCATTGACAGCTGGAATGTTCCATTCAACTCGGCTCCGCCTCGTTGAATAGAACATTCCATCTTTCAACTCATGAACATATTCGCACCATTGCACTCATAAACAGTCATTATGTGTATACCATCCAAATACTGGAGAATTATTATTCATGATTCCTGCCATTGTTTATCTCTTTTCACCCCACACCAACAGCTACAAAAACTCCTTTCCCCCAAATTACCCCTGCTTGGAACAATCTTCCACTGCGTTTTGTCACTGCCCCGTTCTCCCAGTTCAAATCCACTCTTAATCTACCCTAGTTGCTTCATCGGTCTAACGCGTGCGTAATCTTGGTGTGATATCCCATCATGGGACTTTGCCTAGTAGTAAAGTAGAAGGAGAAGTAGAAGCCGGTTCTGATGCTAAGCAATTAATTACTCGGCGATGCAAACTCGACTTGGAGTCATCTACCACTTAAAAGTTGAATTGAGTAATTATAGTTTACTTGGAAGGACAAAAAGATTGCCCATGTGATTGCAAACACTGACAGGATACCCCAGTCACGAATATCTTCCAGCAGCCTATTCAAGCACGGTAAATCGGCAACAGACCTACAGACTGGTATAATGAACCTGGCATACGTATTGAGCTCCTAGGCTGCCGTGGTGAGTGGTTTGATGATTATCATAACCAAGCAATTAACATTTATAATGCGCTATTCCATCAAGATCATAGCGCACTCAGGGGTGGATCTAGGCTTTCTAAACGGGGGGGGGGGGGGCAAACTAATTATGGTACATTGCACCATTCTGTGCTTATAGTTATAGCGGTGTACGTTTTGACGTATAAATTGCCCGTGATTTAGAGTAAAATGAGTGACGCTACATTATTTTAGTCTTGCGGTCTTTTACCTGGTAGACTCAGATTGCCGATGACAACTATCAGCGACGCAACTGCAGCAAAGAGCCCCTTAATATCGGTAAAAAGGAGATACTATATGGGTTCGATTATTTTAACCATCATTTTTAGAAAAAAATGTGTAATGTATTGGCAAATTGACAGTGTGAAGCTTAGTATTATTAGACAGATATGTCAGAATTTTCATCAATCCCACCGTTACAACAGATTTACGAAAACTGTTTATTAAAATCTAAAATTATAAGAGAGGCCATAGGCCTATAAATGCTTTAACCCTTTGTAAATGAATGCCTATACATCGTCCACAATAGTTTGTATGCACCAACATTTCAACGATTTACATATAAACTGCACAATGCCATTTTATTTCGAGCGACGACCGACGATTTCGTTGCGGGATGTCAAAGGTCACTACTTTTAGCCTCGTACAAAAACTTTATTTCCCTTTTAACGTCATCGCAATTGCGATGAATTTAGTGAAACGCAGAATTAGCAATTGCAATGGAGTTGAGGTTTGCGATCTCATCGCAAGGGTGTTAGCGATGATCGCAAACATAGACGTTAGTAAAATCGGCCCCTTCTTACCGTAGGCAAAGAATTTGGTGCTTACGGAAGCAGCGCGCTTACATCAAGCGTATTCCACGAATAAGCAGGGATAGTTACATGCGCGTTTGGCTACTCCACGTAACGGTCAGGCTGCATGGGGACTGAGACACCAAAAACTAATTAGCCATAATTTAAAAAAAATTAATAAAGGATTGTAAACAGAGAGAATATGAACACAGGTTTTCTATGGATTGCACATTACATAATAGTGTACTAATTTTGCTTAAGAAAAAAACCCACACCGCCGGCCATTGTGATTTCGCTTTGGTGACAAAATTAATGTTAGTAAGCCTAAATGAGTGAACAATCGTGTGTGTGTTTGAAAAGTTAAGCTGTCTTGATTATGGGTGAATGCTGGTTAAGGAGGGAAAAATGTAGACCTGTAAGAATGTACCGTGAATGTCATGTTTTTCCCTAGCCCCATTCATTGGTCCAATCCACTCCGTATCCTTGGCCCCAGCACCTTTGATCTTAACAAAAAAACGGAATAATTGTATATCAAAGGTGCTATATACGGGGTGGATTGGACCAATAATGGGGGCTAGTTTTTCCCCAATCTGCTGACCCTGCAGGTCGGTGGCGATCAATGTTTTGCCATAATTGCGGTATCAAAATACTTGCATTTTCAGACCTAAAATTGGTTAACAGGGTCATTAATTTTGAATAACTGAAGAAAAAAAGTAAACAAAAAATTTAAGACGCTATATCATTTCACATTGTTACGCCGGAAATGTATGACAGGGATCAGGCGTGTCATTTTACGCAGGCAGGGGATCCTCCTCGAAATCAGGGCTGGTCGATGGACGTGGAATGGTGATCGCGCCACACCCTTAACGCCTCAGCGAACTGCAAGTATTCTTTATAAATTTAAGTTATAAGGAAAGGAATTCGGTGAATTAAAATAACTACGTAACATTTGACTGGGTACTCCAAGTCAGTTGGTTACACTAGGAAGCAATTAACAAGGAAAAAGGTGAGTCTTAAGGACTTTACGAAATGCAGATACGCGACTGGCGATACATAGGAGGGTCAGTCCCTGACAATGCACAGGTATGACAATAATTATACACAAATTGCCGAAACCGTTAAACGCAGAAGAAAAGGCAAAAATTAGCAGAATACAAGTTGAATCATTAAAAAACTTTTTTTGTTTTACCTCATTGATTTAATTGAATGAATTCACAAACGAAAAGGCAAATTGGCCGTTTAAACAAACTAAAATGAAACAATCAGCCATTCTTATCCCCACTTGGTGCTTATTTTAATGCAGCATTATCTGGCATGTTGTCGAGAGCACACGTTTAAAACTAATAAATAAAACTACTGCTGCATGTTTCTTTACAGTCTGAACTTTAACATAATATACGCGATTTATACTGCCTTTTGGTAATCATTCTGCTATATTCTAAAGTTTGTTTGGTGTCATTAAGCATCGTTTATGTTTCCTTCCCAGAGATTCCCTGGAAATAAAGACCAATCAGAAAAACCAGCATGTTCAATGAGGAAGTCAGAGCACGCTACATCCGCATCACACCAACTAGTTATGGCGGAAAACGTCCAGGGCTGCGTATTGAACTCCTTGGATGCAATGGTGAGGTCAATTTTGTTTAAAGAGTTCAACGTTACATTTTGGCAAATAAAACAAATGTATCACTTGACTATAATAAACCATTTTAGACCAACTAGAGGGTTGTGACAAATAATGACCGACATTTTACAAACACAAACAAAAATCGGTAAAACAAACAAGTTGTTATTTTGTTATACTGAAAAAAACCCAGCTCCCCAATGCTCGTTATTTAAGCCATTGGACCCTTTCGGTACAGTAAAAAAAAAAACGTTCACAGATTTACAAATAACTTACAGGGTTTACAGAAGGTAGTGGTGAAAGACTTCTCGTGAAATATTATTCAATGAAATGCTTTACTTTTTGAGAAAACAGTAAAACAATATCAATTCTCGTTAACGAGAATTACGGATTTATTTTAAACACATGTCATGACACGGCGAAACGCGCGGATACAAGGGTGGGTTTTCCCGTTATTTTCACAGGTTTGTTATTTGATATATAAGTTGTGATACACGAAGTGTGGGCCTTGGTGAATTGTACAAAGTCACATTGGCAGCAGTCCAATGATGAAGAAGCACACATTCATATGTTGTTGCAATCATTCTTAAAATATATTGCAACGCCCAAAATCAAACTTAGGAACAAGTAGATGAATTTGATATGTTAAACGCCAAAGCAAATAAAATGATTGTACACATGCTTGTGACTGGTGTCCTGCTCTTTTTTATGCCCTGATTTATGTTCACAATAGTTCAAAGTTTTCAATCTAATTAATGTATTTTATGATTTGTTTTTCATAAAAAAAAGAGGTACAAGAGATTTTCCCGGCACAGTGAGCAGCATTCACTAGTAACAAGAAATCATAATGCAACTTTAAAGAGAAACATGGGGGATATATGCGACGTTATGAAAAAGAAAAATGATCAAGTGTACTTGGACTGTAATTTATCAGCCAAACGGAAGTGGGTATTATCCAGTTTGGGTATATTAAATTCATTATATACATATCTCAAATTATACAATTTTTTGCTAAAAAGAGATTTTTCTTAATTCAGAGCTTAAATTCTCAGTTGCCATGGTAACGCAAACTATTTTCTTCAGAAAAATAAAGTAAAAAATATCTGGTAATGTATTCAACATACCGGAACAGAACAGTACCCTTTAGGAGTATTGTTACCAAATAAAATAATGTCAATACCATGTGCAAACTTATCAACAACAATTAATTGTCACTTTAAAAGTGTTTCATTGTGTCCCTTAAAGCCACTGGATATTTTCGGTAAACAGTATTGTCCTAAGGCCAACACTTCTTGTATCTCAACTGCTATATAAAATAACAAACCTGTGAAAATTTAGGCTCAATCGGTCATCGGAGTCGGGAGAAAATAACGGGAAAACCCATCCTTGTATCCGCACGTTTCGCCGTGTCATGAAATGTGTTTAAAAAATCCGTAATTCTCGATAGCGAGAATTGATAATTTTTGTAATGTTTTCTCAACAAGTAAAGCATTTCAATAATATTTTAAGATAATTTTTTGTATCATTACCTTCTGTAAACCCTGTAAGTTATTTGTAAATCTGTGAACTTTTTTTTTCTGTTCCGAAATGGCTTTAATTATGCCTATAGTATGTGAACTTGTGGCAATTATTTGTTTTCGCTTGTTGCTTAATTATGCAAAGTATGTAAACTTATTGATTTGTTGTGCTAACAAGGCAGGTACAGTAAAGCTTTTGTCATTTCATGAATTTTCTGGGCCCCATCACTATGAAAACAGTTTTTGTGTACAATTTGCAGCGTCAGTATTTCTGTCCAGGTCAATGCAAAGGCAGCTACCTACCCGTACCTTCAGGATAATATAGGCTGCAAAGCAACCACAAAATAATAGACTCTTTGAAATTTGAGCTACTGGTCGTCATTGCTGTATTTATGAAATATTTTATTGAAACAATTATAACGAATATGGGATTCGAAGCACTGCTTGGTGAGGTATCTTAGTAAAAATGGTATAACTTTGTGTATTTTGTAATTTTGATTTTTACCCATACACCGATGTGTGTTAGCACTGTATATTTGGTACTTTCCAGAGTCCTGGGAAAAATTTTCACAGGCATATTACTTGGGTGGAATTCGAACCCATGACCCTTGTAATTCTAGAGCAGTGTCTTACCAACTAATTGCTAACACACATCGGTGTATGGGTAAAAACCAAAATTAATCTTTTATTATCCTTGATGCAAATTTGACATCAATTATTTGTGTTTTTACTTGCTGGGTAGATTACGTTCTTTTGAGAACTTATCTTGCTATTCCCACAGATGAGTTTCTTACTTCATACCTCGTTTATTTTTTAGCATTTAAAGGCAATGGACAATTTTGGTAATAACTCAAAATAATTGTCAGCATACGAACTTTAATACTTGGTAACAAGCAATGGACAGCTTTTGATAATATTAAAAATTTAGAGAAACGGCTCCCATTGAAGTAACATAGTTTTTGAGAATTTTCCAAGAATGATATTTTGAGAAATCACAAGGAAATTTGGTTGGTAATTCTGTTGTTATCAAGAAAGAAATTGTCTTGCTTAGTAAATGTTGTGCTTAGCAGCTCTTTGAAATTGTGCCCTGGTATTATTATTATAGTATGGGTTCAGAGTAAAATATTTTGATTCTAAATGATGGAGCAGTCCTGGGCCCAATTTCATGGCTCTGCTTACTGTAAGCACGGAATCGGCGCTTACGGAAGCAGGGAATTTCGGCTTGCAGCAAGGGTATTTTATTGGTTAGCAGTGAATTTTGGCTACTCCACGCTACTAGGCATCCTAGGCTAGCGTTGAAATTTGGCGCCTTGCATGTAAGCGGGGAATCGTGATCGTAAGCAGAGCCTTTGATCGGTCGAGTTGGTATTTGAAAAGCGTTTGTAACCTTTTGTTATGAAATGCATATAGTTAGATAAAGAATATAAAATTAGAATATAACAATCCACACACGCATGCCTCGAAATTGCAAGGTTTTCCTTATGCGTCGCGAAGCAACACGGTCGGCCATTTTGTGGAGCCAAAATTTTGACTCAAAAAAAGGGCAGATGGTGTTAGCTCGCATCGAAAACGAAAACCGTGCAATTTCGAGTGATACTTGTGTGGATCATTGTATTCCTCTTTTAAGATATCTTTCTAACCATAATGTATTTCATAACAAACTGTTTCAAACACTTTTTCCAAGTCAGCGAGTTCCTTTAACTTCAGCCCTTTTCACACTACTCTATTCCCTAGGGGGAACCCCAAGAATAACGGCCGGTAGATCAATCCATGATACCTCACATGGAATAATGCTTCTCCACCTAAGAAATAAACAATACAAAAAAAAGTTATTTAATTATTCAACAAAAAAATGAATGTATCGGCAAATAAAAGAGCATGTGATGAATTACAGCTTAAAACAAGCAGGGTTATTGCTGTGTGATTACTTCCTGCGAATGCGAATGCATTATGAATGTTGACGTCACAAGTTCGCAACAAATAATTCACAAAACTTGAGTTGTGCTCAACTCTCTTGCAAATATCGCAACGAAAACAGAGTTGTAGACGTCAAATTGACGCCAAATTGGTATCGCAAAAATTATGAACCAACGCGGAGCGATTACATAATTGGTCTACATGTTTCCACTAGCTTGCTCTAGTCATAGTAAGGAGACTTACCCGTAAGATTGTTGGTTGTTTTTGTAAAGCCTTCTCATACGACTCTCCCAGATACCATCTCAGTTTTGGAGTCATTCAGAGCGAATGAGTAAAGATAAAGTAAGATGAAACTAGACCTACCCGTAAGATTGTTGGTAGTTTCTGCAAAGCCTTCTCATATGACTCTACCAGATATTCCATCTCAGTTTTGGAGTCATTCAGAGCGAATGAGTAAAGATAAAGTAAGATGAAACTAGACCTACCCGTAAGATTGTTGGTAGTTTCTGTAAAGCCTTCTCATATGACTCTACCAGATATTCCATCTCAGTTTTGGAGTCATTCAGAGCGAATGAGTAAAGATAAAGTAAGATGAAACTAGACCTACCTGTAAGATTGTTGGTAGTTTCTGCAAAGCCTTCTCATATGACTCTACCAGATATTCCATCTCATCTTCTTCAACGTCATGCTTTATCATGTTAGTCTTGCCAGCATGCTCCAGCATCTTCAACAATTTGGGAACCTGAATAAATAATCACTTATGTCATTAATAATAATAATAATAATAATAATAATAATAAAGAATATTTATAAGGCGCCAAAATCCACCAAAATGAGCTGTTCAGGCACACAGGAGGGGGAACCACACACAGCAAGGAAAACGGGAAAAGCTATACATAAAAGAATTACGGAGTTTGGCAACAAAATCTCAAAAAGTTTAAATTCTTTATACAAGATGTATGCATTAACATTGAAATACAAACATAAAGGACGAGCAATTTAAATTTTCTTTGAAAAGCAGTTTTCGAATGGAGGTAAGAGGTGTATTTGTAACCAGGATGAATAATAACCCCCTCTTAAACTGAATTCGTCGAAGTAGCATTACGTCACTGTTTGTATAAATATTCATCTCATGCAAATCACGCTCAATTCAAATCAGCTAACACCATTTCAAATCAGCTAACACACCATTGGCGACGCACTATATTTTCCCCTCATTCAAATACTGATCGAAGACAAGTCAGCATGTTATATTTCCCTTCATCTTCTAGAATAAATAACAACACAAATAATAACTTGCAGAATAAATAACAACTCATGATAAACAACGAAAGCCGAGTCCTATTTCCCAATTGTTTGGCCTTAAAACAACTCAGGGCCACATACAGTATATTAAAAACAAAAAAAGGTTTCCCTAAAATCTTCCTGCAATGATCCTTAATTGGATGCAACGACATACCTCATATTCTTGAAGCAATGAATAAGCTACTCCTGTCTTGCCGGCTCTAGCCGTCCTACCAACCCGATGTATATACGTCTTGATGTAAGGTGGCATGTCATATGAGATGACGTATCTAGCATTCTCTATATCCATTCCACGAGCCATTGCATCCGAACAAATTAACCTGAATAAGAACATTTACAACATAATCAACAACTTAACAAAAAATAATAAAAGCCATGGCAACGGAACAGATTAACCTGAAATAAGAACATTGACAGCATAGTACATGTATCAATAATAATAATAATAGTTGGTAAGACACTGCTCTAAAATTGCAAAGGTCATGGGTTAGAATCCTACCAGAGTAATATGCCTGTAACTTTTTTCCACAGAAATCAGGAAAGTACTGATTATACATACCAATAACGTTCCCATAGTTTTAGAGTTTGTTTAACTCAAACAGTTACGTAGGATTTAAAAACTTTGCATGGTGGAAGTATGTGAGGTTTGAGGTAACACCATGAGAAAATATCTTTTAAGTAGGGTTGGTTCTGAAAGTGAACCGGTTGTTGACAACTCAACACGTTTCCATCATTACGCTCTGATCGTCTTCTAAAACCCAATGCTCTGATCGTCTCCTGAAAACTGAGTTATCAACCACTGGTTCTCTTCAGGACTGAAGACGATCTGAGCACACTGAACGAGATTTTGATTGAATTACACACCACTTAATAATTGTATATCTCTTTTATTTCAAAACACATTTGTTTTCTTTTTTTAATCTATTGCCCAGTCTCACTCATGCATAATGTCCTTTTTCGTTTCTATTTATTGTTCAATAACTAGATTAAGTTTTCCTTAGTACACGTTATTATATGTTTTCTGAACACTGTTATCACATCGATTGATAGATGTTGACATGAAATAAATATGTCTGAAATGAAATGAAAATGAAGGAAACATTGAGTTATCAGCCACTGGTTCTTGTCAGAACCAACACTACTCAAAAGAGTTTTTTGCGTAGCGCTACTGCAAACAACACCCATTACTCAACCGTTGCTCACAGTTCTATCTTGCCAGCTTTGAACTGTTTCAGTAAGCTCTGATCATCTCCAAAAAAACATATACTACGATTGTCTCCTAAGGACGATCAGAGCATAATGACACTCACAAGAGATTTTCACATGGCGCTACTGCAAACAACACCCATTACTCAACAGTTACTCACAGTTCTATCTTGCCAGCTTTGAACTGCTTGAGTATCTGCCGTCTTTGTCCTGCCGTTTGATTGGATGAAAACTCTGCAACCTCAATCCCTCCAATCAGCTTGAGTAGATGGTAGAGACGATGTGTGGATTCAATGGTGTTTGCGAAACACAGGATCTGAGAGAGCTTCAGGGACTGGATGAGATGAAGAACGACTAAGGGTTTCTCGCCAGGCGTGCACTGGATGTAACGCTCCTAAACATCAGAAAATAGAATTAGCCAATGCAAACTGCTGAGGCACCTCGTCAAACTATCTCCTGGAATATTCAGGGAAGGCTTTATTTTGTTGGGAAAACCACAAACAGGTGACCTTGCTCAGTGGTAACCACGAACCAGGCTTCCAGTTGATAACAATCTTAGTGCTCATGGTCTAATCTTAAAGTCAGTGGACACTATTGGTAATTGTCAAAGACTAGCCTTCACAGTTGGTGTATCTCAACATTATATATAAAATAACAAACCTGTGAAAATTTGAGCTCAATCGGTCATCGAACTTGCGAGATAATAATTAAAGAAAAAGCACCCTTGTCACGCGAATTTGTGTGCGTTTAGATGGTTGATTTCGAGACCTCAAGTTCTAAATCTGAGGTCTCGAAATCAAATTCGTGGAAAATTACTTCTTTCTCGAAAACTATGGCACTTCAGAGGGAGCCGTTTCTCACAATGTTTTATACTATCAACCGATTCAAGGCAACGTGTCCCTCTAAGCAAAACTTATTCATAGTTTCTTCATGGCCTGATGAATAAAACATACTTTGAGTCCAAATGGAGTGGTGAACTTTCCAACAAACTCCCCTCTTTCCTCCAAAGCTTCCTGACCATCCACCTGCTTCTGTTTTCTTCTATTCTTCGACGTCACAACAGATGTTATCAAACGAGGCTGGAATAAATTGAGCTGGGTCAACTTCTCTGGGTTCTGAGAGAGGGTTGCAGAAAACAGCAACTTCTGAAGCTAAAAATAGAATAACAAGCAAGTTTTAGTGTCATGTTCAATGCTTCTTATAAACACGTCCCTGTTTGCATCATGGATAGACCACTTTAATCTAAAGCTCTTTGTTTCACCATAATGTTGTGCCAAGACTGAGTGGGTTTTGAATCCCCAGCCCCAACACTTGTGTCCTTAAGCATGACAATTAACCATTGCTTCGTCCTGGATGGGACGTGAAGCCGTTGGTCCCATGTGTTGTATAAACACATGTAAAAGAACCCAGTGCACTTATTGAAAAGAGAAAGGGTTTGCCCCAGTATTCCTGGCTGTGGCTGCTGTATGCGCCATAGCACCTTGTAAACCCTTATAAGGTGCTACATAATTGGGTCTCATAATTCACCTCTACAAAAACACACCTTTCTGAAAGTGTGTATATACTCAGCGCCTTGAGTACCTTGCTTTGTAGATAAGGGTGCTATATAATGTAAGACTCTGATATTGTTATAGATCATTACTTACTGGCATTTGAATCTTTGAACAGCTAGCTACTGTTATTGGTCCTGGAGTTTGCCTTCTACTATCCTTGTATGCACACTTCTCTACTTGAGCAATCCAATCCTGAGATATCTGATCCATCATTCGATCAGCCTCATCAATAACCTATAATCAATCAATTACACATTTATTGATTAACAACAAGACTCATCATTCGATCAGCCTTGTCAATAAACCTACATGTATAATAAATGTATTCAAAATTGATCATTCAATCAGCCTCTTCAATAACCTATAATCAATACATTCCGAATTGATTCACATACAATCAGCCATCAGAATTTTTTTGTGCTTAGCAGCTCTATGAAATTGGGTCCTGATGTTGTCAGTAAAGCACACAATGATTAAACAAATTCATTTTACAACCCACATTACCAAGCCCAGTGATCCTGACCTGACGTGTACAAGCCTCGAAGCAGGTGGAGAGCACAGCAGAGAGACAGTCCGTTATATTGAGTTGATCTTTATGATTAAAAATTGCTTTCATGGTGCGATTTAACAACTTTTCTAACTACTTCACAGTAACCTAAAAGCACATGTCTATGAACTTGTTATCATAAAAAAATAAAAGTGTTGAAAACTGCCGTGTGATGTTTAATGCACGTAAAAGACCCAGTGCACTTAGGCGCGCGGTCCATTTAGGGCCGGTTCGGCAATCATCCACGATTGTCAAACGATTACAGTAGCAAACGATTCAGCAGCGGTTGTGAGACGATTGGGGGATAGGTTCTTCAAACGCTTCAGTGCGCTGAGCTTGTCTAGTCGTCCGGAGTCCGAACAAAGGGGCTATAATCGGATTACTGTCCATTGTGTTGGGATTATAGCTTTGACTGTTCGGTTGTGGACTATGAATATGAATTTAAAAACTAAAATGTTCTAACGCGTTATTTTTGCGCTGTGTTTTTTCCATTTCTAAAATGCTCGTCAAAAGATACCACACATACTTTTTTTAATCGTGAAAAACGATGAAGTATAACCTCACATTCTACTTTACCTCTTTTTGTCATGTATTTGCTTAGCCTAGCGCTGGCAACGTCAATGTACCTCACATGGGTACACCATGTACATGTATACTCGATTTGAGCGTTCGAGACGAACTCAATTTTTGGTTGGTTGTGAACAACTAAGAATGTTTCCCAACTAATGTGTATCTTTTTAATAAACGTATGACCAGGTTGTTGAATTTGGGTGTGATCTGCAAATAGGATTGTAATCAGTACGTCCTCGTCAGAAGGTTTAATTTTGAATTATTTTAATTTTAAACATACTGTTGGCATTGAAGAAGAAAAACCATTGCATTAATAAAAAGACTGCAATAAAAAATACCTAATGTATGTGTGTGTACTTATTTGTTTTACGCTTAATTGGAATAAATTAACAGATCTTATTATCAGAACATTTTGTTTATACCCTTCCCGTTTGTAAGTTTAAGATAAAACTCTCTATGTTTAAGGTTGATCAGACAAGGTTGATCAGACAATCTCGTGCTTTAATATAAATTTGTTTCCTGGAAAAGTATAAATAAATTTGGAGTCCGATTTTGGTGAAAATCTGAAACATAATTATTACAAATCTGTGAAATTATAAATGAACAGTTGAATCACTTTTTATTACAAAGACGCATCATGTTAAATCTCTTTTTTGAATGTGTTAAAAGCCGTGTTTTGCCCCCAAAAATATGTTCACTCATGATGCTAAGAAAAAGCTACTACCTGGACGTACACACACCTAGCCAAAACCAAACCATTGTTACCAGTACTCCTGGCCGTGGAGGATTAGTTGGGATTAGCGAGGGATTAGCGGTGGAAGTGTCAGTGATAGCCTGGTGTAGGCGAACTCTTTTGTTAGTTGTAAACCACAGTCAAGCGCCAACTCTTTTGTGTTTCACCTCAGTAAGTCTTTCTATAATCTCTGGAAACGATTGCGTCCCGAAACTCAGCCGATTGACCCTCTGTAAAATAATCGTTTGCGGCAATCGTGGATGATTGCCGAACCGGCCCTAAATGGACCGCGCGCCTTACAGTAAACAAGAAAGGGATTCACCCTGTGTTGCTGGTTTGATTGGCTCCATATTGCGCCACAGCACATTGTAAACAAAGGGAAAAGGTCTCACACTTATAAAAAAATAGCTCCACATACCTCACAGGAAAAATACAGACTGTTAGAGCGTCATGAGTGTCACTGAGGGATGTATTTGAGTGCTATACAAGCCACTAATATTGTTATGTTAAAGGCAGTGGACACTATTGGTAATTACTCAAAATAATTATTGGCATAAAACCTTTCTTGGTGCGATTAATGGGGAGAGGTTGATGGTATAAAACATTGTGAGAAACAGCTCCCTCTGAAGTGCCATAGTTTTCAAGAAAGAAGTAATTTTCCACGAATTTGATTTTGAGACCTCAAGTTTAGAACTTGAGGTCTCAAAATCAACCATCTTAACGCACACAACTGCGTGTGACAAGGGTTATTTTCCTTTCATTATTATCTCGCAACTTCGATGACCGATTGAGCTCAAATTTCACATGTTTGTTATTTTATGCATATGTTGAGATACACCAACTGTGAAGACTAGTCTTTGAAAATTACCAATAGTGTCCACTGCCTTTAACAAACAATGAAAGACTGGTTAACCTGAGAAACAGCTGCAGCCACAGCCCTGAGAAACAGCTGAAGCCACAGCCCTGAGAAACAGCTGTAGCCACAGCCCTGAGAAACAGCTGCAGCCACAGCCCTGAGAAACAGCTGTAGCCACAGCCCTGAGAAACAGCTGCAGCCACAGCCCTGAGAAACAGCTGCAGCCACAGCCCTGAGAAACAGCTGCAGCCACAGCCCTGAGAAACAGCTGTAGCCACAGCCCTGAGAAACAGCTGTAGCCACAGCCCCCGAGTTCGGCAAAGCCTTAAAGAACGTGGACACTATTGGTAATTGTCAAATTATTAAAATAAATTAATAGAGGCCAACCTGCGAAATAAGACCAAACAGTACCATGCCAGTTATAAGATTTACTCAAAGCAATCAATATTTTTTGACATTATGCGAGGGGTTCAAGTTGGATACCGGCGATGGAGGCTTGCTGTCTTTAAAGTCACAGGACACCACTGGAAATTGTCAAAGACCACTCTTCTCACTTGATCTCAACATTATGCATAAAATAACAAACCTTGAGCTCAAAATTTGAGCTCAATCGGTCATCGAAGGTGCGAGATAATAATGAAAGAAAAATAACCCTTGTCACACGAAGTTGTGTGCGTTAAGATGGTTGATTTCAAGACCTCAAGTTCTAAATTTGAGGTCACGAAATCAAATTCGTGGAAAATTACTTCTTTCTCAAAAACTATGGCACTTCAGAGGGAGCCGTTTCTCACAATGTTCTATACCATCAACCTCTCCCCATTACTCATCACCAAGAAAGGTTTTATGCGAATAATTATTTTGTGTAATTACCAATGGTGTCCACTGCCTTTAAGCCTTGTTCATACTTCCTGCGAATGAAATGCGAAGAAAATTTTGACCTCACAGGGCTGTTTTCGCCGAGAATGTTTAGCAGGATGTGAGTACAAATCAACTGACGCAAACTATCTGTTGCAAATTTTTGACGTCAAAATTGTGGCAAGAAGTATGAACCAGGCCTAAAGGACAAGTCCACTTGCAGGGATAACAAAAACGATAATGATCATGGCGCAAAGAGAATGCATTCTATTGGTTGAATGAGCGTGTGCGTACTCTGCTTGGATCAAATCAACCAATACAATGTGTTCTATTTGTGCCGAGATCATTATCGTTTTTGCTATCGCTGCAGTGTGACTCTGCCTTTAGACAGTTACATGGCATGCATGTAGTACTTACCAAAAATCTGAGATGTTGGAGAGAGAAGCCTTGAGTCTTATTAATGTGATCCACAAGCCTGCCCGGGGTAGCCACTACTATGTCACACTGGGTCTCTCCATTACTAGTCAACCAGAAATTATAAAATGTTATGTGCATGTTAAGGCTACATTATGAAGTTTCTTTGTCATTGTCTAGGACGCATCTGTTTCATTTTTAAACGATAAAAATTGCTGCCACATAAAGTTTCTCAGAAGATGATGAGTGTGTAAACCTGGGGGTTGCACGGCTGTTGCCCCTGTTGTTCATACTCCTGTTGATGACTAAAGCAAGCTAGTCAAAATGTTGAGACCAATTACGAACTCACTTGCTGTTTAGTGCAGTTTATAACGATCCTCTATAAACTAAAGCAGTAGTCCCAGTCAATTTTCTACCTCCGCTCAGGAGAGTTCTTTTCAGAACAGGAAGTCTCCCAAGATCAAAAAAAATCTACTCTCACAGAAGAATATAAAGCAAGACAGTTTTCTAAAGAACAAAATCTACCTGGCAAGTAGGCACACAAATGGTTTTACCGCAAATAAAATATATACAGTAAACACACATAAATATTACCAGCGTCTTGAAGTCATTCTTACCTTGTCTCAACCAACATTCTTTGCTCCTGGCCAAATTTCTTCAGACCACCAACCAGAGCAGGTTTAAGACTGGTTCCTTTACAGAGTGAAGTGAAGACTTTGTGGACCTGTTGGGCTAGATCACGGGTTGGCAGGACAACCAGAGCACGGATACGGGGTACCACTCTGTAAAGCAGGGCCTGGGTTCAGCCGAAAAAAAGGGGGAAATGAATACTGTTTCAAACATTTATGGACAACACTTTTATTTTGTCAATTTGTCAAAGCCCAACAAAGTACATGTAACTATAAGAAACCTGCAGAACGCAACTTCCAAGGTATTCATTTGGTAATTGTCAAAGATAGGAACATCAATATGCATCTCAACATCAAAATATACATGTAACCATCAAATAAGAAACCTTGGAAAATTTGGGCTCAATTGGTTTTAATCAAAGTTACATGTTGCATAGAATTATGTGATTCCACAAGCCTTTGGAGCCTTTCTCAGTTTCAAATTTGGGGTTGAACAACCTCCTGCTCTAAAACTTTATTACTGTCAAAAGAGAGATAATTTCTGACATTTAGTAGCAAATATGTCCACAAAGGAAGAATAATCTGCAATTAATACTCAATCTGAGAAACATTTCTCCCAGAAATGCTTCTCAGAATCAAACTTGTTTTATTTTTAAACTCCTGTCTTTTTTCATATTCACCTGGAGCACTACTTCAGAGTGAACTGACTCTTAAAATGATGTAAACCATATACATGTATGTACTACAAAAAAACGATAGTAAATGTGTACTTCGAAACAAGTAAGTTTGCATTGCCATTAATTTTAAGAATGTTCACAAATCGTATACCTTCCCTTTAAAGACACTGGACACTATTGGTAATGGTCAAAGACCAGTCTTTGCACTTGCTCTATCTCAACATATGCATTAAATTACAAACCTGTGAAAATTTCAGCTCAATCGGTCATCGAAGTTGCGAGATAACTATGAAAGAAAAAACACCCTTGTCATACGAATTTGTGTGCTTTCTGATGCTTGATTTCAAGACCTCAAGTTCTAAATCTGAGGTCACGAAATCAAACTCGTGGAAAATTACTTCTTTCTCAAAAACTATGTTACTTCAGAGGGAGCCGTTTCTCACAATGTTTTATACCATCACAGGCCTGATACTTCACGGAGGCAACGGAGGCGATTGCCTCCGTTGCCCTTTGCCATTGCCTTGGTGCCCTTGAAATGCTCTAGTAGAAATTTAAAATTTCCTCATAGGGTGCCCTTTGCCAAAGAGAAATTGCCTCGGTGCCCTTGCCCTTTCAAAAACGAAGCATACAGCCCTGCCATCAACAGCTCCCCATTACTCGTTACCATTAAGGTTTTATGCTAAAAATTATTTTGAGTAATTACCAATAGTATCCACTGCCTTTAAATGTTGCATACATACGTGTACCTACCTGAACAATAGGGATTGCAAATGCCAGGGTTTTACCGCTACCGGTAGGTGCAGAGACACATACATCTCTTGGACGGTAACCTACATCTCCAGTTTGAATGCCTAGTTTAACTGAATCAAGAATCACTGGTATCACGTGTCGTTGCACTGCAATAAAAGAAAGTTCCGTCGCAATAAATTTCAGTTTCAAATTTTGGTAATCCATGTTTGTTTTAAAAAAAGAAACAAGATAACTATAGCAGGAACAGTGCAACTTGGTTTTGAAAACTGTGGGAGTCAGTAGGGATTTAAGTGAAGATCACATATTTCTAGCTGATTTTTGTTTTATACTCCTGAACTAAACTCACTGATTGGTGAGAACCAACATTTTAAAATATCTTCTAGCGTGTATCGATAGCCAACAAAAATCATTTAGAATGGGTGGTAAGGATTCCAAAATGCAAGTTCTAGCAGCGGAATTTTAGCAGCGCAATCTAGCAATTTGAGTGTCCGGCAGACCGTAAAGTGGTCCATTGCAATTATCTATGACGCACATGACCCAGGAAATGAACCAATATTTCAGTAGATTTCATATCCAGATAATGTCTGATGGAGCCAATTCTATGAAGAGCAAACGAAGCAGCACAACTATTGCTGACATGATGGTTCAGCAAAATATTGTCATCAAAGTGAATATTGAGAAGGTTGCAGGCACTTGCAACTGGGTAGTAATGGAACTACATGTGTATTGTTCAATTTGATGCTAGAGTTAGGACTTAAGCCCAATTCATACTTCCTGCGAATGCAAAGCGAGTCTTGATGTCACAAATTCGCAACGAATAATTCACAGCAGTTGAACTCTGCTCGACTCACTTCCGAATAACGCTGCAAAAGGAGGGTTGTGACAGAATTCACGTCAAATTTGCTTCGCATTCGCATGAAGTATGAACCGGGCTTAACAGGTATGTGACGACTGGAACAATTATTACCATTGGTTTCATTCTCATTTAAAAAAACAAAAGGTACAACAATTGACAAAAGTGTGTGATATTTGTTGACATGTTAAATGTTCGATTCACAAAACAGTATTAAGTCTTTACCAGGGAAAAGACGCATCACACCATCATCCTGTAGTCTCTTCACAAGCAGTGAATCCAGTTGTTTCATCTTGTCCACATCTACACTGTGCTTCTGAAGGTCATGTTCAATCAGCATTGGACGAGCCAACCAATCAGGAAGCACTCTAGTGACCTGGTCAAAGTTCAAATGTCAAAAGTAATAAAGCATCACATCAATTAGACCAATGAGTATTAAGGTTGGCTCTGTGGTTTCATCCCTACCTTTCACTGTTTTGTATTTAAGATTTTAGACCTAATTTACAAAATGTATCTGAGTTTCCCTCCTACTAAGACTAGTACATTTTTTGATCATCCTTTCAAACCAGGTAAACCTTCAGGCACAAAAGTCAGAATTCAAGTCACTTTTTTTGAAGCGATGGAAGTTGACAAACAAGTTTATCACTTGTTAAATTGGAAGGGAGCAACTGATTCCATCAATTGTCCAGCCAAAATAAAAGTATATTACTACGTAGATGCTCTACATGGTAAACATCAAACCAGCATCTGACGTGTGATGGTGAACGGCTCTCAGTCATAAATTGTATGGCATATGTAATATTTATTGAAAGTGAGTTTTACTGCAGAGGCTGTATACTCCCCAGGGAGCTGAAATAGTTTAAGGAATGAACTAAATGGCCCAGTGTCCAGGGGTATAGTGTTAGAAGCTTTTTGAGATACCTTTCTGGTGTGAAAGGTGCTATTATACTGGTTAATTGTTATCATCATTATTAATGTTATTGAGCAAAGTTTACCTTCTGTTTCTTCTTATTTTTCTTGTCACCTAGAATTGTAAAGTCCTCTGCCATTTCTTGTTCATCCTCAATCTCATCATCAGAAATGGCAGACTTTGACCTATGACCTACATCTACCTCAGTGTCATCATCCTTTTCAACGTCAACTCCAATTTCCATTTCCTCAGTTACGTTACTATGGTTACCATCATCTTCATTTGGGATAATCACATCACCCTTTTTACTCTTTTTAATCTTTTTAATCTTTTTGACACGTTTGTTGTTCACAGATTCATCTTCGTTGTTAACATCTGATGAACCATCTTTGTTAACATCCTCACCGGAGCCATTTCTTAAAGATGAAACTTCTTCTTCATCACTCCCTTCTGATGATTGAGTCTCAGCGATGCCTGAAGAGCTCTCATCAACTTTTCTTTTCTTTGCTCTTTTAGAATCGGATGGAATTGTACTCCGCTTACGAGTCTTTGAAGTAGTTTTGCTCTTTACTTTCTGTTTAGCCACTTTAGCGTCACAACTGGAGTTTAAAGGACTCTCTTCAAGATCTTCAACAATTGCCTTTTCGTCAGGAAGTTCACTTTTCAGTTCATAGCTTGAAGCAGCACTCAGCTTTTTCTTCTTCTTTTTAACTTTGTCCTTTGGAGTCTTTTGTGTTGTCGTATCTGATGTTTTGACCAACTCACTGCTACTACTTGTTAACAGTGCTTGCTCGACTGTTTTACTTTGTTTGATCTCTTTGCTGCCGTCTCTAGCTTTTATAGCAGTTTCACGGTCTCTAGCCTTTGCGTACAACTTTTTTAAGATGACCTTCGGTGCTAGACTTTTCTTCTTGGCTGACGTTTTCTTCTTCTTTGTCTTTTCACCAGCTCCCCTTTTGGCCGGTGTTTCTTCTGCCTTCTCGGAAATTTCATCATGGGAAACTTCTGCAAGGATTTTGCTGCTACTGTTGGTGTCCGTCGATGCCTGCTCAAGACTTTTTCTTTTTCTTGCTTTGGCTTTTTCATGCAACCTTGTTAAGATAGCTTCAGAGGATGATCTTTGAGAGTGATCTCCAACCATAAACCTGTACGTACATCACAAAACAAAAAAAGTCTTGGTATTATTGCACGGTAGATATACATGGGGGTTAAGTAGAAACTTCAGCGATCAATTTCCACGACGCATAGGCCTAGTACGTAAAATACACTATTATGCGGTACTGATATTTGCCATCTTGCCCTTGAGCTAATTATTCAATATGCAGGAAAGCGCCCTCTGTTGTCTACATCATCATGTATGTTGAGCAAGCTCTGTGAAAAAGCTAGAAGGCGGTCGCTGGTTTTGCCGCTTTGTTTGAGATAAATTTTTTACAAGAAAAAAACTAAATATTTAATTGTTATTAGTTAAGTATACTACAAACTAAATCAATCATCAATGTACCTGTAAGTAACCTTAAAAACTTATGAACATTCTCTTTTAGCTAATATTAATAACATAATAAGAAGAAAATAATAATAATACTTTACACAGTTCTATTTATTATTTTTAGATTTAGTAAAAGTAACAAACAGTAATTAGTAGTACTAGTGTAGTAGTCTAGTATGCCTCTTTTGATTTGAGGATTTTAAATGTTGGCCTATATTGGAGGAGTTGACGGCGAGTTGGAGGCAAGTTAGTTAGTAGGACCCCCGAGGGTTGGGTGTGTGCTGTGGCCGATTAAAATATAATTTATATTATATTATAAATAACGTGTGAACTGAACGCGTTGATGTCGATGGAGATTGATTGGACTTGGTCCCTTGGATGGAATGGAGGATTACAAAAGTTAAAAACCAGCTAGATCTTAAAATTATTGGATAGCATAGTTAGTTGTTTTCAAAATGAATTGTGTGGAGTGGTTGTACTTACCTCTTATTAGTCTTGGTACTAAATGAAGCCATTTCGTCGAATGTCAAACCGTTCTTTCATCCAACAATACTCAGTAATCTGTATTCCCCTCGTGCGAATCTCCTTCCCATGGAGGCCGCCATCTTTAATAAATGGTTGACCAATCAGAAAAGGCCAAATGATCCTTCCGCACAGACTGGCACCTTGCTTCTCTTTACGTCAAAGTACCGTATATAGATACAGACAAGAAACACGTCAAACTTTGAGCTATAATAGATTACATCATCGTCATTCACAATTGTACGCGAGTATAAATGATGAGAATTTCCACGTTAAACCCACCAAAATGTCTACCAAAACCAAACCAGATGGTAGTTCCAGTTTAGTCTTCAAATCATCTATTGTCTTCTTCCTGTTTGGCAGCGTTGTAGCGGGATGTCTCTTTACAGTATTGTCGAGATTTATGATTATTTTAGAGGGGAGTTCTCGTCAAGTTGGGACCTTTTCAACATCACCGGTTTCCAAGTCGTCGTCTTTGACGGTAACCAAAGCGCTCGG
>NC_047075.1:8210792-8294520 GCF_902459465.1 Asterias rubens
ATACGGGCGACTTTCACAACCTGTGAGAGACAACCTTCTCAGCTTCCACGCACTAACGGGCTGTGATACAACCTCCTCATTTACTGGCCACGGGAAGAAGTCATGCTGGAAAACCTTTGAAAAACAACCGCTACTCGTCAAGGGAATTGGGCGTGATGGAGAACTTGCGTCAATTGAGCAGTTTGTGTGTCATCTGTATGGTACTCCTGAGCAGTCCAACGTCAACAATTCTAGGCTCCAACTCTTTGGCAAGGCAAATAAGGGTCTGGAAATGTTACCCCCAACAAGAGATGCACTGGAACTTCACTCAGCACGTGCCAACTACCATGACTACCAGGCAAAGATATGGTTGCAGGCTGACAAAGAGCCCATAGACGTCTCCCCGCCTATCGACACTGCGGCTTGGAAGAAGGTGTCTGAATGCTTGGAAGCTGTATGGACAAGACTACCCCCTATCCCAGATGCCTGTCTAGAACTAGTTTCATGTGGCTGCAAATCAAAGTGCAAGACGGGCAGATGCAGCTGTTTCAGAAAGGACCTTAAGTGCACATATGCTTGTGGATGTGACGCAATTGACTGTAGCAACCCGGCTGGCCAATAGACTAGCAAATTCAGACGATTGTGTACACACAGCTGTAGACCTTTAAGGCTATGTTTATTCACTCTTACTTTACTTTTTGGCCACCTCCCAAGTTAGAAAAAGTCAAACAAATCCTTGCCAAAAGCGAACAATTTGACAGTGTTTGTAAAATATAAAGCACTGACTTTTGACTTTTTGTGTGATTTACAGAAAAAACCTTCACCAAAAAGGTATTTAAAACAAATATTATTTGATACACTATAAGCCACTTTCCGAGGTGTCACATTTTTTATTTTGTAATAACCTACATGGTTTGCAAGTGAAACTCACTTTTTTTTACTAACAGTTAAACAATTTAAATTCAGAGAGACATTTCAAGCCCAACCATACATTTTTGGGCGCAATTTAACTTTATAATGTGGCGGAAGTTTCCCAATGCGGCCTATTTTCATTTGTGTAACGAATCTCAAAGATATCTCTAAATATGGTGTCTAAATTCCCAAATTGTACCCATTCATGATATAAGTAAATGGAAATGTCCCTGATTAATAGTTCTTATGACTGGCTTTGGTTGTTACCATCCATAGCCTTCCGTTGTGTAGTTAATTATACGCTATACATTACTAAACAATGGCACTACTCGATAAACCCATTTTAGTAAAAGCTAGTTTCAGGATCACCCCCGCACCTGCCCGAACTTTCAAAAATTGTTCAGTATTACGATTTTAAAAACTGCCTGGGATGTCTATCGACTGACCAGAACCATTGATTTTCAAAATAAATGTTCCAAGAAAGATCTGGAGTACATGTAACTTCGGTATGCGCAAATTGACAGTTTTTGAGATAATCGCACTTTTATGTTTCATTTCACTATACGTTTGTGCACAAATTTAAAGTTTAACTCTTCATTTGACAGCCTTGTGATGTCACCATGATGATGAAAATACATTTTATGGGTAGATCTAGCTACAAAGATCATTATTGATTAAAAAGACTGAAAACACAGTTTTTGACCTTTTTTGACCTTTTGACCCTGGAATGACCTTAAAATTCAAAATTGAGGGTGGCATCCGGCCTATTCGTCTGCCCAGGACCATGATCAATATATCTAGCATGGATGCCAGCCATTAACAAACTATGCCGTCCAAAGTAAAATTTTACTCCTTGGCTGGTCTACTATAATGTTTTGACCTTTTCAGGAGAAAGACGCCTCTAACCCTATCTATGCTAAAAATTCTAAACATAATGCTATGCAAAGGAGTCTGTCTCATTCCTCAAAACGTTGTTCCGCATACATTGCAGGAAATACTGAATGTTGAAGCACCTTTGGCGTCACTGAGTGACAGGCGTATGTGCGCTATTTATAAAAAGCCACAATTAGTATAATTATTATTAAATCAGAGACGTTCTCATACGTTTTTCATTTGTGTTTTTAGGTAAGACATGCATAATAACGAATTTGTTTAAAATAGTATCCTTGGAGATATTGACAAGAAACTCTCTGTAAGTTTGGTGTTACTTGACCTTTCTGCTGCATTTGATCCTTAAGGTCCAGCTTGCCATTCCACCTTCCAGGTTGAAAGCTTATGGGGATAGAAGTTTCTCGTTTGTGGCCCCCCACCCGTGGAACGGCTTACCTCTCACTCTTAGATTACAACCTGACATTTCTTCATTCAAACCCAATCTCAAAACTTTAGCACAGTGAATATTTTGTTCTGGATACCAGCGCTTTATTCGATTTATTATTACTGTTATTAAAGGCAGTGGACACTATTGGTAATTGACAAAGACAATCTTCTCACTTGGTGTATCTGATCATATGCGTAAAAAATCAAACCTGTGGAAATTTGAACTCAATTGGGCGTCAAAGTTGCGAGAAAATAATGAAAGAAAAAACACCCTTGTCACACGAAGTTGTGTGCGTTTAGATGTTTGATTTCGAGACCTCAAATTCTAAACTTCAGGTCTGGAAATCGAATTCGTGAAAATTTACTTCTTTCTCGAAAACTACGTCACTTCAGAGGGAGCCATTTCTCACAATTTTTTATACCATCGACCTCTCCCCATTACTCATTACCAAGTAAGTTTTTATGCTAAAAACTATTTCGAGTAATTTTTAACTTTTGTAATCCTCCAATTTTCCAAGTCCAAGTCCAATCAATTACCATCGACATCGTTCAGTTCACACGTTATTTATAATATAATATAAATTATATTTTAATCGGCCACAGCACACACCCAACCCTCGGCGGTCCTACTAACTTGCCTCCAACTCGCCGTCAACTCCTCCAATATAGGCCAACATTTAAAATCCTCAAATCAAAAGAGGCATACTACTAATTACTATTTGTTACTATTACTAAAATTAAAAATAATAAATAGAACTGTGTAAAGTATTATTATTATTTTTTACATATTATGTTATTAGCTAAAAAAGAATTTTCATAAGTTTTTAAGGTTACTTACAGGTACATTGATGATTGATTTAGTTTGTAGTATACTAATTAAAAATTAAATATTTAGTTTTTTTCTTGTAAAAAAATTCTCTCAAACAAAGCGGCAAAACCAGCGACCGCCTTCTAGCTTTTTCACAGAGCTTGCTCAACATACATGATGATGTAGACAACAGAGGGCGCTTTCCTGCATATATTGAATAATTAGCTCAAGGGCAAGATGGCAAATATCAGTACCGCATACAAGTGTATTTTACGTACTAGGCCTACGCGTCATGGAAATTGATCGCTGAAGTTTCTACTTAACCCCCATGTATATCTACCGTGCAATAATACCAAGACTTTTTTTTTTTTGTACGTACGTACAGGTTTATGGTTGGAAATCACTCTCAAAGATCATCCTCTGAAGGTATCTTAACAAGGTTGCATGAAAAAGCCAAAGCAAGAAAAAGAAAAAGTCTTGAGCAGGCATCGACGGACACCAACAGTAGGAGCAAAATCCTTGCAGAAGTTTCCCATGATGAAATTTCCGAGAAGGCAGAAGAAACACCGGCCAAAAGGGGAGCTGGTGAAAAGACAAAGAAGAAGAAAACGTCAGCCAAGAAGAAAAGTCTAGCACCGAAGGTCATCTTAAAAAAGTTGTACGCAAAGGCTAGAGACCGTGCAACTGCTATAAAAGCTAGAGACGGCAGCAAAGAGATCAAACAAAGTAAAACAGTCGAGCAAGCACTGTTAACAAGTAGTAGCAGTGAGTTGGTCAAAACATCAGATACGACAACACAAAAGACTCCAAAGGACAAAGTTAAAAAGAAGAAGAAAAAGCTGAGTGCTGCTTCAAGCTATGAACTGAAAAGTGAACTTCCTGACGAAAAGGCAATTGTTGAAGATCTTGAAGAGAGTCCTTTAAACTCCAGTTGTGACGCTAAAGTGGCTAAACAGAAAGTAAAGAGCAAAACTACTTCAAAGACTCGTAAGCGGAGTACAATTCCATCCGATTCTAAAAGAGCAAAGAAAAGAAAAGTTGATGAGAGCTCTTCAGGCATCGCTGAGACTCAATCATCAGAAGGGAGTGATGAAGAAGAAGTTTCATCTTTAAGAAATGGCTCCGGTGAGGATGTTAACAAAGATGGTTCATCAGATGTTAACAATGAAGATGAATCTGTGAACAACAAACGTGTCAAAAAGATTAAAAAGATTAAAAAGAGTAAAAAGGGTGATGTGATTATCCCAAATGAAGATGATGGTAACCATAGTAACGTAACTGAGGAAATGGAAATTGGAGTTGACGTTGAAAAGGATGATGACAGTGAGGTAGATGTAGGTCAGAGGTCAAAGTCTGCCATTTCTGATGATGAGATTGAGGATGAACAAGAAATGGCAGAGGACTTTACAATTCTAGGTGACAAGAAAAATAAGAAGAAACAGAAGGTAAACTTTGCTCAATAACATTAATAATGATGATAACAATTAACCAGTATAATAGCACCTTTCACACCAGAAAGGTATCTCAAAAAGCTTCTAACACTATACCCCTGGACACTGGGCCATTTAGTTCATTCCTTAAACTATTTCAGCTCCCTGGGGAGTATACAGCCTCTGCAGTAAAACTCACTTTCAATAAATATTACATATGCCATACAATTTATGACTGAGAGCCGTTCACCATCACACGTCAGATGCTGGTTTGATGTTTACCATGTAGAGCATCTACGTAGTAATATACTTTTATTTTGGCTGGACAATTGATGGAATCAGTTGCTCCCTTCCAATTTAACAAGTGATAAACTTGTTTGTCAACTTCCATCGCTTCAAAAAAAGTGACTTGAATTCTGACTTTTGTGCCTGAAGGTTTACCTGGTTTGAAAGGATGATCAAAAAATGTACTAGTCTTAGTAGGAGGGAAACTCAGATACATTTTGTAAATTAGGTCTAAAATCTTAAATACAAAACAGTGAAAGGCAGGGATGAAACCACAGATCCAACCTTAATACTCATTGGTCTAATTGATGTGATGCTTTATTACTTTTGACATTTGAACTTTGACCAGGTCACTAGAGTGCTTCCTGATTGGTTGGCTCGTCCAATGCTGATCTACTGAAAATCTACTGAAATATTGGTTCATTTCCTGGGTCATGTGCGTCATAGATAATTGCAATGGACCACTTTACGGACTGCCGGACACTCAAATTGCTAGATTGCGCTGCTAAAATTCCGCTGCTAGAACTTGCGTTTTGGAATCCTTACCACCCATTCTAAATGATTTTTGTTGGCTATCGATACACGCCAGAAGATATTTTAAAATGTTGGTTCTCACCAATCAGTGAGTTTAGTTCAGGAGTATAAAACAAAAATCAGCTAGAAATATGTGATCTTCACTTAAATCCCTACTGACTCCCACAGTTTTCAAAACCAAGTTGCACTGTTCCTGCTATAGTTATCTTGTTTCTTTTTTTAAAACAAACATGGTTTACCAAAATTTGAAACTGAAATTTATTGTGACAGAACTTTCTTTTATTGCAGTGCAACGACACGTGATACCAGTGATTCTTGATTCAGTTAGACTAGGCATTCAAACTGGAGATGTAGGTTACCGTCCAAGAGATGTATGTGTCTCTGCACCTACCGGTAGCGGTAAAACCCTGGCATTTGCAATCCCTATTGTTCAGGTAGGTACACGTATGTATGCAACATTTAAAGGCAGTGGACACTATTGGTAATTACTCAAAATAATTTTTACCATAAAACCTTAATGGTAAAGAGTAATGGGGAGCTGTTGATGGTATAAAACATTGTGAGAAACAGTTCCCTCGAAATCAAGCATCAGAAAGCACACAAATTCGTATGACAAGGGTGTTTTTTCTTTCATAGTTATCTCGCAACTTCGATGACCGATTGAGCTGAAATTTTCACAGGTTTGTAATTTAATGCATATGTTGAGATAGAGCAAGTGCAAAGACTGGTCTTTGACCATTACCAATAGTGTCCAGTGTCTTTAAAGGGAAGGTATACGATTTGTGAACATTCTTAAAATTAATGGCAATGCAAACTTACTTGTTTCGAAGTACACATTTACTATCGGTTTTTTGTAGTACATATATGGTTTACAGCAGGTTGTACACACAGTATTCCCCTGGTGCTGAATTTCCTGTGTGGGGCTACTAAAATGCACATCCATTTTTCCTCAAGACTTTTACTCTGTGAAGAAAGTGTTTTGGGCTAAGTTGCAAAATAAGCTTTTTACTCAGTATTTTAATTCCCATCTATTGCAGTAAACATTATGGGCTTTGGATAAAGAATAACCGAGATACGCTTATTTCATTACCACTATTACCACTATTCTATCAAGCCCAGTTGCTGTCGATTTTCATCGGGGCCATCGTCCGATCCAGACCCATCGCTGCTGCCGGCAGACCCAGTGTCGTGTTCATGTACATCGTTATCGTTGACAAGTACACAGTACACGTACACAGTACACATACAGCATTTTCAACACATCAGAATCTCTCGAAAAAAGCTCTTCAAAGTCTAATTCTCCGGAGTCTGAGTCCTGAAAGTTTTCCAGAAATGCTGCATGGACGTCCATTGTGTCCGCATTTTGTCTTAGCGTACAGCTTTTTGATCGGAAATTGTGAGAAAATTTGAGACAAAAGATGTTTTTTTTTTTGATGAAATATCGTTGCACACATGTACAGCTAGATACATGCAGCTGGATGAGGGTCAGGGGTCAATAGTTTCCCAGAATTCCTCACCTATTTACTTGCAGTACTGCTGGGCGACTGGAGTCGCCGACAGCGCGCAAGGAATAAACACGCTCGTCGACTGTGGTCGCCGATAGCGTGCAAAGGGTTAAGAGTCAGTTCACTCTGAAGTAGTGCTCCAGGTGAATATGAAAAAAGACAGGAGTTTAAAAATAAAATAAGTTTGATTCTGAGAAGCATTTCTGGGAGAAATTATTCTTCCTTTGTGGACATATTTGCTACTAAATGTCACAAATTATCTCATTTAGCAGTAATAAAGTTTCAGAGCAGGAGGTTGTTCAACCCCAAATTTGAAACTGAGAAAGGCTCCAAAGGCTTGTGGAATCACACAATTCTATGCAACATGTAACTTTGATTAAAACCAATTGAGCCCAAATTTTCCAAGGTTTCTTATTTGATGGTTACATGTATATTTTGATGTTGAGATGCATATTGATGTTCCTATCTTTGACAATTACCAAATGAATACCTTGGAAGTTGCGTTCTGCAGGTTTCTTATAGTTACATGTACTTTGTTGGGCTTTGACAAATTGACAAAATAAAAGTGTTGTCCATAAATGATTAAAACAGTATTCATTTCCCCCTTTTTTTCGGCTGAACCCAGGCCCTGCTTTACAGAATGGTACCCCGTATCCGTGCTCTGGTTGTCTTGCCAACCCGTGATCTAGCCCAACAGGTCCACAAAGTCTTCACTTCACTCTGTAAAGGAACCAGTCTTAAACCTGCTCTGGTTGGTGGTCTGAAGAAATTTGGCCAGGAGCAAAGAATGTTGGTTGAGACAAGGTAAGAATGACTTCAAGACGCTGGTAATATTTATGTGTGTTTACTGTATATATTTGATTTGCGGTAAAACCATTTGTGTGCCTACTTGCCAGGTAGATTTTGTTCTTTAGAAAACTGTCTTGCTTTATATTCTTCTGTGAGAGTAGATTTTGTTTTGATCTTGGGAGACTTCCTGTTCTGAAAAGAACTCTCCTGAGCGGAGGTAGAAAATTGACTGGGACTACTGCTTTAGTTTATAGAGGATCGTTATAAACCGCACTAAACAGCAAGTGAGTTCGTAATTGGTCTCAACATTTTGACTAGCTTGCTTTAGTCATCAACAGGAGTATGAACAACAGGGGCAACAGCCGTGCGACCCCCAGGTTTACACACTCATCATCTTCTGAGAAACTTTATGTGGCAGCAATTTTTATCGTTTAAAAATGAAACAGATGCGTCCTAGACAATGACAAAGAAACTTCATAATGTAGCCTTAACATGCACATAACATTTTATAATTTCTGGTTGACTAGTAATGGAGAGACCCAGTGTGACATAGTAGTGGCTACCCCTGGCAGGCTTGTGGATCACATTAATAAGACTCAAGGCTTCTCTCTCCAACATCTCAGATTTTTGGTAAGTACTACATGCATGACATGTAACTGTCTAAAGGCAGAGTCACACTGCAGCGATAGCAAAAACGATAATGATCTCGGCACAAATAGAACACATTGTATTGGTTGATTTGATCCAAGCAGAATACGCACACGCTCATTCAACCAATAGAATGCATTCTCTTTGCGCCATGATCATTATCGTTTTTGTTATCCCTGCAGGTGGACTTGTCCTTTAGGCCTGGTTCATACTTCTTGCCACAATTTTGACGTCAAAAATTTGCAACAGATAGTTTGCGTCAGTTGATTTGTACTCACATCCTGCTAAACATTCTCGGCGAAAACAGCCCTGTGAGGTCAAAATTTTCTTCGCATTTCATTCGCAGGAAGTATGAACAAGGCTTAAAGGCAGTGGACACCATTGGTAATTACACAAAATAATTATTCGCATAAAACCTTTCTTGGTGATGAGTAATGGGGAGAGGTTGATGGTATAGAACATTGTGAGAAACGGCTCCCTCTGAAGTGCCATAGTTTTTGAGAAAGAAGTAATTTTCCACGAATTTGATTTCGTGACCTCAGATTTAGAACTTGAGGTCTTGAAATCAACCATCTTAACGCACACAACTTCGTGTGACAAGGGTTATTTTTCTTTCATTATTATCTCGCACCTTCGATGACCGATTGAGCTCAAATTTTCACAGGTTTGTTATTTTATGCATAATGTTGAGATCAAGTGAGAAGAGTGGTCTTTGACAATTTCCAGTGGTGTCCTGTGACTTTAAAGACAGCAAGCCTTCATCGCTGATATCCAACTTGAACCCCTCGCATAATGTCAACAAATATTGATTGCTTTGAGTAAATCTTATAACTGGCATGGTACTGTTTGGTCTTATTTCGCAAGTTGGCCTCTATTAACTTATTTTAATAATTTGACAATTACCAATAGTGTCCACTGTCTTTAAGGCTTTGCCGGACTCGGGGGCTGTGGCTACAGCTGTTTCTCAGGGCTGTGGCTACAGCTGTTTCTCAGGGCTGTGGCTGCAGCTGTTTCTCAGGGCTGTGGCTGCAGCTGTTTCTCAGGGCTGTGGCTGCAGCTGTTTCTCAGGGCTGTGGCTACAGCTGTTTCTCAGGGCTGTGGCTGCAGCTGTTTCTCAGGGCTGTGGCTACAGCTGTTTCTCAGGGCTGTGGCTGCAGCTGTTTCTCAGGGCTGTGGCTGCAGCTGTTTCTCAGGTTAACCAGTCTTTCATTGTTTGTTAAAGGCAGTGGACACTATTGGTAATTTTCAAAGACTAGTCTTCACAGTTGGTGTATCTCAACATATGCATAAAATAACAAACATGTGAAAATTTGAGCTCAATCGGTCATCGAAGTTGCGAGATAATAATGAAAGAAAAAACACCCTTGTCACACGAAGTTGTGTGCGTTTAGATGGTTGATTTTGAGACCTCAAGTTCTAAACTTGAGGTCTCAAAATCAAATTCGTGGAAAATTACTTCTTTCTTGAAAACTATGGCACTTCAGAGGGAGCTGTTTCTCACAATGTTTTATACCATCAACCTCTCCCCATTAATCGCACCAAGAAAGGTTTTATGCCAATAATTATTTTGAGTAATTACCAATAGTGTCCACTGCCTTTAACATAACAATATTAGTGGCTTGTATAGCACTCAAATACATCCCTCAGTGACACTCATGACGCTCTAACAGTCTGTATTTTTCCTGTAAGGTATGTGGAGCTATTTTTTTATAAGTGTGAGACCTTTTCCCTTTGTTTACAATGTGCTGTGGCGCAATATGGAGCCAATCAAACCAGCAACACAGGGTGAATCCCTTTCTTGTTTACTGTAAGTGCACTGGGTCTTTTACGTGCATTAAACATCACACGGCAGTTTTCAACACTTTTATTTTTTTATGATAACAAGTTCATAGACATGTGCTTTTAGGTTATTGTGAAGCAGTTAGAAAAGTTGTTAAATCGCACCATGAAAGCAATTTTTAATCATAAAGATCAACTCAATATAACGGACTGTCTCTCTGCTCTGCTCTCCACCTGCTTCGAGGCTTGTACACGTCAGGTTAGGATCACTGGGCTTGGTAATGTGGGTTGTAAAATGAATTTGTTTAATCATTGTGTGCTTTACTGACAACATCAAGGCCCAATTTCATAGAGCTGCTAAGCAAAACAAAATTCTGATGGCTGATTGTATGTGAATCAATTCGGAATGTATTGATTATAGGTTATTGAAGAGGCTGATTGAATGATCAATTTTGAATACATTTATTATACATGTAGGTTTATTGACAAGGCTGATCGAATGATGAGTCTTGTTGTTAATCAATAAATGTGTAATTGATTGATTATAGGTTATTGATGAGGCTGATCGAATGATGGATCAGATATCTCAGGATTGGATTGCTCAAGTAGAGAAGTGTGCATACAAGGATAGTAGAAGGCAAACTCCAGGACCAATAACAGTAGCTAGCTGTTCAAAGATTCAAATGCCAGTAAGTAATGATCTATAACAATATCAGAGTCTTACATTATATAGCACCCTTATCTACAAAGCAAGGTACTCAAGGCGCTGAGTATATACACACTTTCAGAAAGGTGTGTTTTTGTAGAGGTGAATTATGAGACCCAATTATGTAGCACCTTATAAGGGTTTACAAGGTGCTATGGCGCATACAGCAGCCACAGCCAGGAACACTGGGGCAAACCCTTTCTCTTTTCAATAAGTGCACTGGGTTCTTTTACATGCGTTACACAACACATGGGACCAACGGCTTCACGTCCCATCCAGGACGAAGCAATGGTTAATTGTCATGCTTAAGGACACAAGTGTCGGGGCTGGGGATTCAAAACCCACTCAGTCTTGGCACAACATTATGGTGAAACGAAGAGCTTTAGATTAAAGTGGTCTATCCATGATGCAAACAGGGACGTGTTTATAAGAAGCATTGAACATGACACTAAAACTTGCTTGTTATTCTATTTTTAGCTTCAGAAGTTGCTGTTTTCTGCAACCCTCTCTCAGAACCCAGAGAAGTTGACCCAGCTCAATTTATTCCAGCCTCGTTTGATAACATCTGTTGTGACGTCGAAGAATAGAAGAAAACAGAAGCAGGTGGATGGTCAGGAAGCTTTGGAGGAAAGAGGGGAGTTTGTTGGAAAGTTCACCACTCCATTTGGACTCAAAGTATGTTTTATTCATCAGGCCATGAAGAAACTATGAATAAGTTTTGCTTAGAGGGACACGTTGCCTTGAATCGGTTGATAGTATAAAACATTGTGAGAAACGGCTCCCTCTGAAGTGCCATAGTTTTCGAGAAAGAAGTAATTTTCCACGAATTTGATTTCGAGACCTCAGATTTAGAACTTGAGGTCTCGAAATCAACCATCTAAACGCACACAACTTCGCGTGACAAGGGTGCTTTTTCTTTAATTATTATCTCGCAAGTTCGATGACCGATTGAGCTCAAATTTTCACAGGTTTGTTATTTTATATATAATGTTGAGATACACCAACTGTGAAGGCTAGTCTTTGACAATTACCAATAGTGTCCACTGACTTTAAGATTAGACCATGAGCACTAAGATTGTTATCAACTGGAAGCCTGGTTCGTGGTTACCACTGAGCAAGGTCACCTGTTTGTGGTTTTCCCAACAAAATAAAGCCTTCCCTGAATATTCCAGGAGATAGTTTGACGAGGTGCCTCAGCAGTTTGCATTGGCTAATTCTATTTTCTGATGTTTAGGAGCGTTACATCCAGTGCACGCCTGGCGAGAAACCCTTAGTCGTTCTTCATCTCATCCAGTCCCTGAAGCTCTCTCAGATCCTGTGTTTCGCAAACACCATTGAATCCACACATCGTCTCTACCATCTACTCAAGCTGATTGGAGGGATTGAGGTTGCAGAGTTTTCATCCAATCAAACGGCAGGACAAAGACGGCAGATACTCAAGCAGTTCAAAGCTGGCAAGATAGAACTGTGAGTAACTGTTGAGTAATGGGTGTTGTTTGCAGTAGCGCCATGTGAAAATCTCTTTTGAGTGTCATTATGCTCTGATCGTCCTTAGGAGACAATCGTAGTATATGTTTTTTTGGAGATGATCAGAGCTTACTGAAACAGTTCAAAGCTGGCAAGATAGAACTGTGAGCAACGGTTGAGTAATGGGTGTTGTTTGCAGTAGCGCTACGCAAAAAACTCTTTTGAGTAGTGTTGGTTCTGACAAGAACCAGTGGCTGATAACTCAATGTTTCCTTCATTTTCATTTCATTTCAGACACATTTATTTCATGTCAACATCTATCAATCGATGTGATAACAGTGTTCAGAAAACATATAATAACGTGTACTAAGGAAAACTTAATCTAGTTATTGAACAATAAATAGAAACTAGTTTGACATTAACATGTAGGAAAAAGAAGAAGCAAAAGCTTTTTTTTCTGTTCCCTAAAGACAAGGACAAAATTACACAAAGACGTAAAAAAAAAAAAAAAAAACGAAAAAGGACATTATGCATGAGTGAGACTGGGCAATAGATTAAAAAAAGAAAACAAATGTGTTTTGAAATAAAAGAGATATAAAATTATTAAGTGGTGTGTAATTCAATCAAAATCTCTTTCAGTGTGCTCAGATCGTCTTCAGTCCTGAAAAGAACCAGTGGTTGATAACTCAGTTTTAAGGAGACGATCAGAGCATTGGGTTTTAGAAGACGATCAGAGCGTAATGATGGAAACGTGTTGAGTTGTCAACAACCGGTTCACTTTCAGAACCAACCCTACTTAAAAGATATTTTCTCATGGTGTTACCTCAAACCTCACATACTTCCACCATGCAAAGTTTTTAAATCCTACTTAACTGTTTGAGTTAAACAAACTCTAAAACTATGGGAACGTTATTGGTATGTATAATCAGTACTTTCCTGATTTCTGTGGAAAAAAGTTACAGGCATATTACTCTGGTAGGATTCTAACCCATGACCTTTGCAATTTTAGAGCAGTGTCTTACCAACTATTATTATTATTATTGATACATGTACTATGCTGTCAATGTTCTTATTTCAGGTTAATCTGTTCCGTTGCCATGGCTTTTATTATTTTTTGTTAAGTTGTTGATTATGTTGTAAATGTTCTTATTCAGGTTAATTTGTTCGGATGCAATGGCTCGTGGAATGGATATAGAGAATGCTAGATACGTCATCTCATATGACATGCCACCTTACATCAAGACGTATATACATCGGGTTGGTAGGACGGCTAGAGCCGGCAAGACAGGAGTAGCTTATTCATTGCTTCAAGAATATGAGGTATGTCGTTGCATCCAATTAAGGATCATTGCAGGAAGATTTTAGGGAAACCTTTTTTTGTTTTTAATGTACTGTATGTGGCCCTGAGTTGTTTTAAGGCCAAACAATTGGGAAATAGGACTCGGCTTTCGTTGTTTATCATGAGTTGTTGTTATTTATTCTGCAAGTTATTATTTGTGTTGTTATTTATTCTAGAAGACGAAGGGAAATATAACATGCTGACTTGTCTTCGATCAGTATTTGAATGACGGGAAAATATAGTGCGTCGCCAATGGTGTGTTAGCTGATTTGAAATGGTGTTAGCTGATTTGAATTGAGCGTGATTTGCATGAGATGAATATTTATACAAACAGTGACGTAATGCTACATCGACGAATTCAGTTTAAGAGGGGGTTATTATTCATCCTGGTTACAAATACACCTCTTACCTCCATTCGAAAACTGCTTTTCAAAGGAAATTGAAATTGCTCATCCTTTATGTTTGTATTTCAATGTTAATGCATACACCTTGTATAAAGAATTTAAACTTTTTGAGATTTTGTTGCCAAACTCGGTAGTTCTTTTATGTATAGCTTTCCCCGTTTTCCTTGCTGTGTGTGGTTCCCCCTCCTGTGTGCCTGAGCACCTCATTTTGGTGGATTTTGGCGCCTTATAAATATTCTTTATTATTATTATTATTAATGACATAAGTGATTATTTATTCAGGTTCCCAAATTGTTGAAGATGCTGGAGCATGCTGGCAAGACTAACATGATAAAGCATGACGTTGAAGAAGATGAGATGGAATATCTGGTAGAGTCATATGAGAAGGCTCTACAGAAACTACATACAGAAACTACCAACAATCTTACGGGTAGGTCTAGTTTCATCTTACTTTATCTTTACTCATTCGCTCTAAATGACTCCAAAACTGAGATGGAATATCTGGTAGAGTCATATGAGAAGGCTTTGCAGAAACTACCAACAATCTTACGGGTAGGTCTAGTTTCATCTTACTTTATCTTTACTCATTCGCTCTGAATGACTCCAAAACTGAGATGGTATCTGGGAGAGTCGTATGAGAAGGCTTTACAAAAACAACCAACAATCTTACGGGTAAGTCTCCTTACTATGACTAGAGCAAGCTAGTGGAAACATGTAGACCAATTATGTACTCGCTCCGCGTTGGTTCATAATTTTTGCGATACCAATTTGGCGTCAATTTGACGTCTACAACTCTGTTTTCGTTGCGATATTTGCAAGAGAGTTAAGCACAACTCAACTGTTGTGAATTATTTGTTGCGAACTTGTGACATCAACATTCATAATGCATTCACATTCGCAGGAAGTAATCACACAGCAATAACCCTGCTTGTTTTAAGCTGTAATTCATCACATGCTCTTTTATTTGCCGATACATTCATTTTTTTGTTTAATAATTAAATAACTTTTTTTGTATTGTTTATTTCTTAGGTGGAGAAGCATTATTCCATGTGAGGTATCATGGATTGATCTACCGGCCGTTATTCTTGGGGTTCCCCCTAGGGAATAGAGTAGTGTGAAAAGGGCTGAAGTTAAAGGAACTCGCTGACTTGGAAAAAGTGTTTGAAACAGTTTGTTATGAAATACATTATGGTTAGAAAGATATCTTAAAAGAGGAATACAATCATCCACACAAGTATCACTCGAAATTGCACGGTTTTCGTTTTCGATGCGAGCTAACACCATCTGCCCTTTTTTTGAGTCAAAATTTTGGCTCCACAAAATGGCCGACCGTGTTGCTTCGCGACGTATAAGGAAAACCTTGCAATTTCGAGGCATGCGTGTGTGGATTGTTATATTCTAATTTTATATTCTTTATCTAACTATATGCATTTCATAACAAAAGGTTACAAACGCTTTTCAAATACCAACTCGACCGATCAAAGGCTCTGCTTACGATCACGATTCCCCGCTTACATGCAAGGCGCCAAATTTCAACGCTAGCCTAGGATGCCTAGTAGCGTGGAGTAGCCAAAATTCACTGCTAACCAATAAAATACCCTTGCTGCAAGCCGAAATTCCCTGCTTCCGTAAGCGCCAATTCCGTGCTTACAGTAAGCAGAGCCATGAAATTGGGCCCAGGACTGCTCCATCATTTAGAATCAAAATATTTTACTCTGAACCCATACTATAATAATAATACCAGGGCACAATTTCAAAGAGCTGCTAAGCACAAAATTTACTAAGCAAGACAATTTCTTTCTTGATAACAACAGAATTACCAACCAAATTTCCTTGTGATTTCTCAAAATAAAATTCTTGGAAAATTCTCAAAAACTATGTTACTTCAATGGGAGCCATTTCTCTAAATTTTTAATATTATCAAAAGCTCTCCATTGCTTGTTACCAAGTATTAAAGTTCGTATGCTGACAATTATTTTGAGTTATTACCAAAATTGTCCATTGCCTTTAAATGCTAAAAAATAAACGAGGTATGAAGTAAGAAACTCATCTGTGGGAGTAGCAAGACAAGTTCTCAAAAGAACGTAATCTACCCAGCAAGTAAAAACACAAATTGATGTCAAATTTGCATCAAGGATAATTAAAGATTAATTTTGGTTTTTACCCATACACTGATGTGTGTTAGCAATTAGTTTGTAAGACACTGCTCTAGAATTACAAGGGTCATGGGTTCGAATTCCACCCAAGTAATATGCCTGTGATAATTTTTCACAGGACTCTGGAAAGTACCAAATATACAGTGCTAGCACACATCGGTGTATGGGTAAAAATCAAAATTACAAAATACACAAAGTTATACCATTTTTATTATGATACCTCACCAAGCAGTGCTTCAAATCCCATGTTTGTTATAATTGTTTCAATAAAATATTTCATAAATACAGCAATGACGACCAGTAGCTCAAATTTCAAAGAGTCTATTATTTTGTGGTTGCTTTGCAGCATATATTATCCTGAAGGTACGTGTAGGTAGCTGCCTTTGCATTGACCTGGACAGAAATACTGACACTGCAAATTGTACACAATTTCAGGCAAATTTCGCTTAGTACACAAGGCTATACATGTATATAGACTTGAACACATTTTAAAGCAAAATTTGCAAATTACACAAGGCCTATAGCCTTGTACACATTTTAAAGCAAAATTTGCTTATAAAAAGAAACATGAGGTTTCTTTTATGTTTATGGCAAGGTAAAACAAATCTTTTTGCACACAGCATGTACTAAAGAAAAAAACCAAATTGGAAGAAATTAGTATGCATGCAAACTTGTGGCTAAAGCACCCAAGAGTTTGTATCGAATACAAAACAAAGTGATGTTTAGGAGTAAGATAACTAAAAGCAAAAGTGGTCAAAGAAAAGTTGAGGAGGGTCTTTTGTTGATGCCTTTTTAAAACATAATTATGTCTGCATTCTTCTTACAGTTCCAACCACAGCAACCAGTAATGTCCATACCAGTACACCTGTCAGCAATGTTTGACTTGGAACCTATGGTGGATGATCGAGTCTTTGACTCATCCTCCTTGTTCAGTTCAACAGCATCAGACGTCACGGATGATCATTCTACCATAACTGTTGGTGGGAGTATTTCAACTCCATCGTCTTCTTATCCAGATCCAGATTGCTCACCGCCACTGTCACAGATGATTTCAGGTGCATCTCCACCTCTGAAGCGACAAAAGGCTGTGCTCTTTGTAAGTGTCTAATACAATTTGACCAGTAGTCTAACACAATGTTGCAGTCATATCAACATAATTCTGGCTTTTGACAACAATATATTTGTACAACAAACTCCTTGGCTTGGTAAGGCACTTCCTGAACTTTGGAGTCGGCACTTTATAACTCAAATGTGTACACCATTATTCACTTTAAGTGACAGCTAACGTCGCTTTTAAACATTGACATTGAGACTATGTTCATGCAGGTTTACAATTTTCAAGCACAAATTGATCACATTGTAGTACTGGATGGTTCGTTTTATTGGCCTTTGTAGTACTTTCTTAGTGATGCTTGTTAAACTAACCAAGTGTTAATTTTTTGAATTCAGGACACAAAGAAGATTCTCAGTGGGTCGAAAGCGGGAAGAGATTTAATTGCCAACATCGAGAGAACTGGTCTCCTCACCAAACAAGACGAGCATGTCATGGTGAAGACTTTGGTGGGATGTTTGATTCCCCGTCAGGGCAAAAAGTAAGTTTAATTTGATGGTATCACATTTCATTTGAATCTTGTTTTTCATTGACACCTTGTGGTTGTTCAGAGTTTTAGTACAGTAGTACTAAGAGCACAGAATTTGTACCTTTTTTGACACATTACAAGCAATTATACCCTCATAAGCCTCCTAACAAATAAAAACATTTCATCAATTTGATGTGGAGTGCACACATAGAATAACCCCCTGTGGCATCTACCTAGTGTTTTCTTCTTTTATTTAAAGTTATATTTTCCACTCAAAAAGTTCAGTGTTTTTAAAGTTATTTTTTTAATTTTGAAACAATAAAAACATTAGACAAATTAAGTGATGCATTTGTGCCTTACGATCGAACAAACAAAACATTTCTGACAGTCACATTTTAATCTTTTGTCGTGCTACTTTTTTTGAGAAAGCTAATGGTGCAAGCAAAACTTGATATTTGTTTATTCATTAATTTTATTGTTGTTTGTGTTGTTGTAGCCCGGGTGCGTTTGAGAAAAATGCACTAGCTGAGAGTGTAGTTACTGCTTTTCCATGCTTGAGGGACCCACAGGGAGCCACAGGATATGTAAGTACCTATTAAGCAACAGGTTGGGGACAATATTATTTTCTTTAATAATCAGATTGGATTTCTTTGTGTTTTGGTTGGCATGTCCAGATTATGTGCAACATATTATATACAAAGGCCAGTGCCAAACACTGATTTTGGGAACCCTATTGCCTATTGCAGATCTAGGCAACATTCCTCCACACTGTTTGCTGACCCGACTACACCTGTGTGCACTTTTTGTGTAATGTGCTTTATTGAGAAGTGGGGGGGGGGTATTTTTTGAAAGCTTAGTTTCTTAAATGGATCTCTGTAAATGGTCACATTTCTTTAATTTGTTTAGCAATAATGTATACTTGTACTGGATCTTTGATTGGTTTTGTCATTATTGTCTTGAACAATAAAAGAATATTAAACATTATTGTTTCAAGAACTATGGAAATGTAACAACTTTTAAAATATAATGATTAGTTATCCTTAGAATCTGTTTTTTGTTACTAATTCAGGAAGCCTTTTACACCAAAGGTGCGAAAGGGTTTCCAGCAACTGGATATCTGGAGGAGCATCTCCGCTACGTGCGTAAGCACATGCTACAGGCAGTAACACAGGAATGTACATCAAGTAAGCAAAAAAAACTTGATTTGAATTATGAGGACTAGAGCACTCACCTTGTCAATGTATGGGATCATGTACAAAAAAAGATACATGCATTTATTATTTCAACCTACAGACGCTGGGACGTGCTCCATGCTAACCCCTACTCCACCATTGAAATTTGTTTGCACTACACTGAGAAATAGCAACTGTTTTTTAGCTCTTTTAAGTGTTAATTTGGTGCTGTTTATTTTGGGTTCTTTTTCTTTAGAGTAGATGTGTAAGATTTCGTCAAATAATAGACAATTGCAGATTTGCCAGATGATACCATTTGGAGTTCAAGGCACAATGTAGTGCTTTATAAGTGAACAAGAAAGTTTGTTTGGTGGAAAAAGTTTTACAATCAAAAAATTAAAAATGAGGGGATAAAAACAAAAGTTTGATTGTTTTGCCTGTAACTGTTGTATTTTTAGCCTCAGTGATGGCGAACACTAAACCTAAACGACCAGCTGGGGCTGATGAGACAACACTCGAGCATCAGTCCAAGATTGAATGGCTTAAAGATAACATAGAACCTGCTGACAAGGTGGCGGAACTTATGGCAGTGACCGCTGACTACCGAAGAGAGTGGATCAAAAACAGGGAGCGAACTGTGGCTGAAATTTTTCAGGAATATCCTAGATTAATGAACAGCAACATGGTAAGTTTGTTTCAGTTGTTGTTACTCAATTAGTAGGATTTGAAACTTTGCATGGCGGAGGTATAACTAAGAAAAGTATGTGGAAACACCACATTTTGAGTAGTGTTGTTCTGAAAAGAATCAGTGGTTAACGACTCATTGTTTCGATCAGTATATATAGATGACCCAAGTCTAAGGGGTAGGGGATGTGACCTTGGATATAAGAGATCCCCTAGTTGGGAGGAGTGGGAGCCATAGTGGGAGACATAGGCTTCCACATCAGTGACAGTTGGCTCCCACTCCTCCCGACTAATAATTCTCATTTATATTCAAGGTCACATCCCCTACCCCTTAGACTTGGGTCATCTATACCCTCAGTCTCCTCGAGGTTCCCTCTTCTTCCCTGTGTTCGCCACCAACTGGTTCAGCTCAGTGAGCACACACTCCTTGCCCACTCCCTGTGGGTTTCAGTTTAGGTTTAGTCCCACTCTAGCCTACACGCTTCACCAACCTAAGCCCAGCTTATCCAGTTCCCGCCTTCTCGCTACACCCAAGTTCAGGTACTTAAACAGCATCCAGCAACAGAGTCCAGCATTCTGCTGAAGACGATCACAGCATACTGATCGAAATGTTGAGTCGTTAACCACCTGTCCTTTTCAGAACCAACACTACTCAAAAGAGATATTCACATGGTGTGACTGCAAACCTCTCGTAATTACTCAATTACTTTAAAATCCTAACCTGATGAAACAAATAAGTAAATAATCCACTGAAAATTACATTTCTGTCTAAAGCAAATTCATGCAAACACCAGAACATGGAATGTAGTAAAAGGAGTTGTGTTTAATAGAGTTGGTGCCCTGTAACTGAAACCTTTTTATTTTTTAATTTCACACTTTGGTTTGAAGTATGTACTTGCCCAAATTGTTGGCCCATTGCTAGGCTTAATCAAATTGAGTGGCTAGCACAAGTAGTGTGAGGCAACAGCGATTAAAGCACTCAAAGCCTGGCAGCCAAGTTGAAATTTAATTCGCTAAGAAACTGGCATAGTGTTAATATTTCTAAATACAAGGTAGGTGGGTGTCTGGAGGCAGCTAAAAGATGGTGTAAAGGTTCTAGTTTGAGGTTTTTTGAGTTTTTTAGAGACGAAAAAGAAGGTAGTATAGCAAGATGTGGGGAAAACAAACAACTTCAGTTAAGATAATGGACCTCAAACAGAATGATTTAAATGGATCATACAATGTCTAATAGCTTGCATTTTTTCACTTAGTTTTTCTCATTGATAATTAGATTGAACAGGACTATCGCTTAGCATATCCATCATCAGCAGACAATCTATTGGAGCGATGGAGTGCCATGGTTGAACCCATTATTGAGTATGGTACACAGATGTGCCCTTTGTGGAGGGAAATCTTGGAGTTTCCACCTAACATGGTCCTAAAGGAACTGACAAATGGTAAGGATAAAAAGTCTTTGGTAGACTTCCAGTCCTCATTTTGCTTGTATTAAGGTTAAAAAGCTCAAGCTCTTCACAACTGCTACTCACAACCCCTTCTATATGGGGTGCACACATTTAATTAATATTAAACAGCAATAAAGGATGATCTCAAATATATAGATATTACAGTTTTCTTATAGCTGCAGTCCATAGGAAACATACAACAATATAACAAGTCTCTTACCTCACATTAAAGCATGGTAAAAATTGTTTTACAGAATGCTCCAAGCCAAATTTCTTGAAAACGCGGGGTCAAACAAACCCGCGCGACAAAGGAATTGTGACGTCAGTGGCGACTATTTGATGTGGAAAATAGCGCCCTCAGTTGTTGCCAAAGCTGGAGAACTGTGTTCCATCCCAATTAGGGGAAAATGGTCACTGGCATCAAGGGGTCATTAATATAGATAAGCCTTTTTTGACTCTCGGCTGAAAAAGCCGCGCGGCTGGGTGCATTTGTTGACTCAAGAATATTTATTACTAATGCAAACTTTGAGTGTAAAATGGTAATTAACCGGTATCTATTTGGCCGTAAAAAGGTAATAGTTGAAATATTGAGATGATCCTTTATTGGCTTTTTAAGTGGGGAAGGTAGTGCAATCTGCCTTACCAGCCATGCTCCTAGTGGATGACACCCCTCCCTATCCTTACTGACTGTTAAGGGGGTAACCCTGTTTCATCCCCAGGAGTAGGTGGCTCCTAGTGCATGACACCCCTCCCTATCCTTACTGACTGTTAAGGGGGTAACCCTGTTTCATCCCCAGGAGTAGGTGGCTCCTAGTGGATGACACCCCTCCCTATCCTTACTGACTGTTCAGGGGGTAACCCTGTTTCATCCCCAGGAGTAGGTGGTTCCTAGTGGATGACACCCCTCCCTATCCTTACTGACTGTTAAGGGGGTAACCCTGTTTCATCCCCAGGAGTAGGTGGCTCCTAGTGGATGACACCCCTCCCTATCCTTACTGACTGTTAAGGGGGTAACCCTGTTTCATCCCCAGGAGTAGGTGGCTCCTAGTGGATGACACCCCTCCCTATCCTTACTGACTGTTAAGGGGGTAACCCTGTTTCATCCCCAGGAGTAGGTGGCTCCTAGTGGATGACACCCCTCCCTATCCTTACCGACTGTTAAGGGGGTAACCCTGTTTCATCCCCAGGAGTAGGTGGCAATGTGCCCCTGGTGACAGTTTATTTGGTTTGACAATCCAAATCTGTTACTTAGTGTAGCCCTCAGCTTGGAATGGCCGTCCGGCCTTTTGAAATGAACGATATATATATTATAATTATATCATTTTAAAAAATGATCCAAAAATGTCTATACAGCTGACCCCCCATGAAACCAAGCCAAGCCACTGTGCAAATGCACATATACAAATTAACATAGCAGTCTAATAACATATAACATAGCAGTATAATGCATAAACCGATCAACCATAAAACTATATGTTCTTCATTTCTCATAGACCAGAAGTCAATTTTGGCTTTGCTTATGTTGCCTGTGATTTGTGAGGGGATCATCAAGAAAGGAGCTCCTGGCAAAGGCACCTACAGAGATGTAGTGAAATCATTCATCGACACTCAACGGGTAAGTGATGAATTTCTCTGAAAACAAGCAGCCTTGTTTTGGTCTTCTATTCGTCACTGTTATCTGAATTTGTTTAATATTTAAAGCCATTGGACACTTTTGGTACAGAAATTTTAAATTTTAAAGTTCACAGATTTACAAATAACTTGCAGTGTTTACAGAAGGTGATGGTGAAAGACTTCTCTTGAAATATTATTCCATGAAATGCTTTACATTTTGAGAAAACATTAAATCAATATAAATTCTCGATATCGAGAATTACGATCGAGAATTACGGATTTATTTTAAACATATCATGACACGGCGAAACGTGCGGAAACAAGAGTGGGTGTCCCGTTTTTTTCTCCCGACTCGGATGACTGATGGAGCCTAATTTTTCACAGGTTTGTTATTCCATATAGAAGTTGTGATACATTAAGTGTGAGCCTTGGACGCTACTGTTTACCAAAAGTGTCCAATGACTTTAAATTACTCCAGTATGTTTTGAAAATCCAATTTCATGAATCATTTGTTTTCAGAAAAAATGCATTCTTTCAAACCCAACACAAAATTATAGTAACACACATGCCCACTAGTAAATTACTGTTACTCTTCTCAGTATACGGATCTGTCCTGGTGTTCGTGCGTTTTTAGATTGTGCCGTCACCTTGTAAACCATAACAAGGCGCTGTATAAACAGTTCTCACAACTAAAAAAAATAACTCTGTGACACCTTCACATTTAACTCCTGTAAAATAAAATAATAATGATCACTGTACTTGATATTTGAATGTAGGCGCTATATCTTAAGAACTGATTGTTAGGACATAAACAAGTATTATTTATTATTTCTTTTATGCCACAGGATATCATAAATATGCCACAATACCTGAAGGAAATAGACACAAAGCTTCATCCCCAGCCCTTTGTGCTATCATTAGGCAGCGCTGATCTGGAGTCAAGAAATGCTTTTGTAATTATGGAGAAACAAGCTATTCCCCAACCATCAGTCATGAAAGCAGTAGATGTGTGCTACAAGGCACACTATGTGCTGGACTGCAAATACCAAGTTCAGTGCAAGGGGGTATGGACTTTTTTTGAAAAGTGTGTGTTCAGCCAGCAAGGTGTGCAATCGAGAGAAACCGCCACACTGAGAGGTCTAAGGGCTTTTCTTGCACATAAAAACGTGCTGTAAGTCATGTGTATAAGTTAGCAGCATTAAAGGTTTTATGGGTAAATGTATTACATTTCAAAAGTGTACGTCCCTGTAACATCTGACCTGTCTAACTTGTCATTCAAGTGTCATCAATTTGACAAATCTTTTTGTATTTGCTTAGAAAGTACTTTGCTTTACAAAATAACTCATTGTTTTGAAAGTCACTGCAGCAATGTCTGCTGAACCCATTTTAAAGTATATAAGGCTACCTAACAAGTTGATCCTTAAAGGCAGTTAAATTGTACTTGGTGTGTAACAGAAAGAAAACATGTAAACAACATTCCCTTTTTATTTATTTATTTATATATTTATTTATTTCCTTTATTTACCCAGGGTGAGCCAAATCAGTAAAAAAAAAAACTGGTTTCCATTTGGGCCCTGCGAACAAACTAACATGTTAAAAGTAAACATAAAACATTAAAACTGTAAACATTTAAAAATGTTATGTTTTGTTTGGGGGTGGGTGTATAAGTTGGTAGCTTTTAAGGTTTTATGAGTAAACGTATTACATTTTAAAAGTGTACGTCCCTGTAACATCTGACCAGATTAACTTGTCAGATACCTGTCTAACTTGTCATTCAAGTGTCATCAAACTGACAATTCTTTTTTGTATTTGCTTAGAAAGTACTTTGCTTTACACAATAACTCTCATTGTTTTGAAAGTCACTGCAGCAATGTCTGCTGAACCCATTTAAAGGTATATAAGGCTACCTAACAAGTTGATCCTTGAGCAGTTTTATTGTAGTTGGTGTGTAAGAGAAGCAGATTCTTAACTTTGGTAGAAACAAACATGTTTGTGTGTTGTTAGTTGTTTTTTTTTTTGGGGGGGGGGGAATGTGTATAAGTTATAGCAGCTTTAAAGGTTTTATGAGTAAACATAATTATTACATTTTTAAAGTGTATGTCCCACTTACATCTGATCTGATTAACTTGTCGTTCAAGTGTCATCAAAATTGACAATTTTTTATTTTGACAAACTCTCAGAGACCTAGCACAAAAGAAATGTGCTGAAAAGTCACTACAGCAATGTCTGCTGAACCCATGGCATTTAAAAGTATATAGGGATACCTAACAAGTTGATCCTTATAGGCAGTCTTTATAGTCGGTGTGTAACAGAAAGAAAACATGTAAACAAAATTATTTTCCCTTTTAAAAAATGTTTGTTTTGTTTGTTTGGGGGGGGGGTGGTGTTGTGTATAAGTTGGCAGCTTTTAAGGTTTTATGAGTAAACATGTTACATTTTAAAAGTGTACGTCCCCGTAACATCTGACCAGATTAACTTGTCATTCAAGTTTTATTAATTTGACAAATCTTTTTGTATTTGCGTAGAAAGTACTTTGCTTTACAAAATAACTCTCATTGTTTTGAAAGTCTCTGCAGCAATGTCTGCTGAACCCATTTAAAAGTATATAAGGTTACCTTACAATTTGATCCTTATTGCAGTCACATTGTAGTCGGAGAGTAAAATAAGTAGATTTAAAAAAAAACAATGTTTTGAAACAAACGGCTTTTTTTTCCGGGGGGGGGGGTTGTATAAATCAGCAGCTTTAAAGGTTTTATGAGTAATAAATATAAAGCCTCTGAATGTATTTATTTTTGAAGTGCAAAAACGTTGTTTCATTGCTTGTTTGATGTTCAATAAAAAAGGAAAAGCAAAGAAATCCTTTCTGAAGTCTTTTATTAATGTTTGTGCTAATTACTCAACTGTTGGATGAATAATGCCTTTCTTTTGGTTTAATCTAGTCTCAAAAACTGAGCATTAATAAAGGATTTGTGCCCAACAATTTACAAAAACGAACGGAAATTTACCACCAAGTGGTCATTATCTGGATACACGGTTGCCCATCTATTGCATAGTCATGTTCCAACTACTAAGCAGTTATTCTAAAAGGTTGACCAATATATGAGGAAACATGGTTATACAACGTTTGTGTAACTGTTACTACCCAAGAATTGGGAGACTTATTATTACCAACCCTTGGACATACTAAACAAACCAAAGGATGGGCAGAAGTAAATCCCCAACTTGTGTGTAGGTCGTTTGCTCAATCATTAAGCAATGACATTGACCAACGACCGTTGGGCTATAATTGCCCAATAGATGTTGAAGCTGACTATTGTACCAACGTTTGGCAATAAGTTGGGCACTTTTTTGCCCAACGTTCTAACAGTGTAGATGTGCAATCCATAGAAAACTTGTGTTCATATTCTCTCTGTTTACAATCCTTTATTATTTTTTTTTAAATTATGGCTAATTATTTTTTGGTGTCTCAGTCCCCATGCAGCCTGACCGTAACGTGGAGTAGCCAAACGCGCATATAACTATCCCTGCTTATCCGTGGAATACGCTTGACGTAAGCGCGCTGCTTCCGTAAGCACCAAATTCTTTGCCTACGGTAAGCAGGGGCCGATTTTACTAACGTCTATGTTTGCGATCATCGCCAACACCCTTGCGATGAGATCGCAAACCTCAAATCCATCGCAATTGCGATGTCGCTAATGCTGCGTTTCACTAAATTCATCGCAATTGCGATGACGTTAAAAGGGAAATAAAGTTTTTGTACGAGGCTAAAAGTAGTGACCTTTGACATCCCGCAACGAAATCGTCGGTCGTCGCTCGAAATGAAATGGCATTGTGCACTTTATATGTAAATCTTTGAAATGTTGGTGCATACGAACTATTGTGGACGATGTTTAGGCATTCATTTACAAAGGGTTAAAGCATTTATAGGCCTATGGCCTCTATTATAATTTATAATTTTAGATTTTAATAAACAGTTTTCGTAAATCTGTTGTAACGGTGGGATTGATGAAAATTCTGACATATATCTGTCTAATAATACTAAGCTTCAAGAAGATTTCACTAAGTGAGGGCGCCCTCTGTTAACGGTTTAGATTCAACCATTGGAGATTCAACCATTGGAGATTCCAGGCTTGGCGAATGCTTTTCGCTAGATAACTAATTAGCTTTTTTTTTTTTTTTATACTTTGAATTGGCATTCTAATATTATGTAAATCTGTATCGAACATAGACAGTTTTCTGAATTAAATTAAGCATGCCAGTCATTTAAGATTGTATACATAATTATTGCTGTGCATAATTTTAATCCATACCGGAAACATATTTTTATACCCAATAATTTTAGTTAATATTTTTAATCAATTTGTTTTAACAATAAACACTTGTTATGACTAAAATGTGATTTTGTCTGTAGGCCTAGTGATCGACTTAGGGTTTTAATTAAAGTAGGCAAACTGTCAACTTATCACAACAATAAAACTTCAAGAACTTCAAATAATGTATCAAAACACATCAGTTTTAGAGTTAACATAGTTTTATTCAATTAAACAACATAAAATAAACACTCGTGAAATAATTTTCCATCACCCTCAGGTTCACTTCTGCTTGATAATTGATTTGATGTATATATATTCCGTACATAAAATGTAAATAACCTATTATATATATATATATTATTTTAGTGTTCTAATATCTAAAAGAAGCTGATACAACACAAAGATTAAACACGCTCAAACCCGTCGTGCACGCTCAAAATCCGTAGCTTTCCTTCTGTAACAGCATGAAGGGGCCTACATTTCGAAAGCGCCCTCACTTTTGTGTACGTCGCTCAACCATGCACTGGGCGACTTTGTTAGGGGGCGACAGTGTCGGGGGCGACTTTGTTGGGGGCGACTCTGTCAGGGTGCGACTTTGTGAGGGGCGACTTGGACAGTGGGGCGACTTTGTAAGTGAGGGGGCGACTTTGTGGTGGGCGACTTTGCTGGGGGCGACTTTGTAGTGGGCGACTTTGCTGGGGGCGACCTTGTTGTGGGCGACTTTGCTGGGGGGCGAGATGACTGGTTTCCCTCGCTTGCGTGTGTAATTTGCACGTGCGTTGTGTATAATGTGTGGTTTGTGCGTTGTGTTTTGTGTGGTCGCAATGTGGTCAGCGTTTTCGAGGCAACTTCGAGTGATTTTGTTATGGTTGCGTCGTTGAAATTTTGATTCAAAAAAAGAAGGAAATTTGGTAAAACCAAATCTAATTTTACTCACTACTGTTTTTAAACTGTTAAACAACAACAAAATAATAAAAGAAGTTCAGTAATTTTCAGTGAAATTATTAGACAGCACGGCTTCACCCAAGCCGTGCATCAAATGTTTGCCCGTGTTTTCAGCCCAACTGGCCGTGCTAACACGGCGTGCACGGCTCGCTAGCTAACACGTTGCTTTGCGACCACTAACATGTCATCGCAAGATTGTCATCGCTAAATAAAACTTTGCGACGAGTGTATTCATCGTTAAGTTTTAGTGAAATAGTCGGCTAAAAATCCATCGCTAAGTTGCGATGGATTTTAGATTTAGCGATCGATTTCGGCGTTTGCGATGACCAAAACGCTAGTGAAATCGACCCCTGAGCCATGAAATTTTTGACTATTTTTTTTTACCGATTTTAAAATAACAGAAACAACTTGCACTTGAAAGTCTTACGACAGTGGCAATTTCGAAGTAGAGAACCAAAACTGCTGCCTGGGGATGGCGCGGTCTTTCATTCTGAAAAAAAATAAAATGCAACAATCACGCCCCCCCCCCCCCCCCCCCCCGTTTAGAAAGCCTAGATCCACCCCTGAGTGCGCTATGATCTTGATGGAATAGCGCATTATAAATGTTAATTGCTTGGTTATGATAATCATCAAACCACTCACCACGGCAGCCTAGGAGCTCAATACGTAGCCAGGTTCATTATACCAGTCTGTAGGTCTGTTACCGATTTACCGTGCTTGAATAGGCTGCTGGAAGATATTCGTGACTGGGGTATCCATGTCAGTGTTTGCAATCACATGGGCAAGCTTTTTGTCCTTCCAAGTAAACTATAATTACTCAATTCAACTCTTAAGTGGTGGATGACTCCAAGTCGAGTTTGCATCGCCGAGTAATTAATTGCTTAGCATCAGAACCGGCTTCTACTTCTCCTTCTACTTTACTACTAGGCAAAGTCCCATGATGGGATATCACACCAAGATTACGCACGCGTTAGATCGATGAAGCAACTAGGGTAGATTAAGAGTGGATTTGAACTGGGGGAGCGGGGCAGTGACAAAACGCAGTGGAAGATTGTTCCAAGCAGGGGTAATTTGGGGGAAAGGAGTTTTTGTAGATGTTGGTGTGGGGTGAAAAGAGATAAACAATGGCAGGAATCATGAATAATAATTCTCCAGTATTTGGATGGTATACACATAATGACTGTTTATGAGTGCAATGGTGCGAATATGTTCATGAGTTGAAAGATGGAATGTTCTATTCAACGAGGCGGAGCCGAGTTGAATGGAACATTCCAGCTGTCAATAAATGAACATATTATTCACATAACATATTATAACATTTAATCATGTAAGCTAAAGTAGTGGTCCCAGCCAATGTTCAATACATTCCGCCCGGGTTAGTTAAAAAGCAGGACAGTTCTTTTAAGAACTGAGATGTCTCCCGAACATCCGATGAATCTACCCCGCGGTATAGAATAAAACAAGACAGTTCTCTAAGAACAAACTCTACCTGGCAAGTACATGTAGATACAAACATGGTGTTACCGCAAACCAAATATAAATTTACATGCACTTACACTCCAGCCTGTATTCTTTGTCATATCACAAAACACCTTCATTCCTTCATCATTCATGAAGGGATGGGATGTATAGTGTAGATACCATCCTCTTTGTACCCAGCATCCGACAAATCCTGACAGTCTGAATGAATAAATAAATAATAATGCACTTTGTATAATGGGTGCGTTCGATTAGCTTTCCTGTGTGTCTACCCTGCGGTGCTCATTCATAGCCCACATGTCCGTCACTCAGTGACGCTCCTACAGTATTCCCTGCAATGTGGGACTGCTTTTGAGTTATGAGACCGAATCCTTTGCACCATTAAATGGTTTACAAAAGTGTTGCAATCAGCAAACCATGCTGTCAATGAAACCGGGAACACCGGGGCCAACCTGTTTTCTTGCACTGGGTTCGTTTACGTGCGTTAAAACACACACACACACACACATGACCAGCGGCTTTACGTCCTATCCGAAGGACGAAGCATTATGGTTGAGTGTCTTAGTTAAGGACACATGTGTAAAACCTCTTGAGCCCACACGTTGCTGATCAGAATCACCAGCGTTTATATCCGGTGTTTTTAATCGGCAAAGAAACGCCAACATGCTTGGCTTATTGTTATATTATTATTTTGTAATCATCACCCATCCTTCTAACATCTAGTCTTGAGGGAAACTTACCCTTGAAATGGCATTCCTAATGGTCGTGTATCTCCTCTTGGTCATTTGTGAAGATTGGTTGATCAGTGTAGATGGGTTTAGTCTTTCTCATTGGAGCTTCTTTAAACAGCCCTCCTGGTCGGATAGAGGTACATGAACACATAATCCTCAAATGGTTGGATCCATCGTAGTCGGTTCCCTTCATCTGGATCAGGTTCTTGGGTCAAGTAGCAAACTTTAGTACCAGCTGCTTCACCGACATTCAGCAAATAAACTGCATCAAAAGAAACAAATCATTCATATTTTGTTTTGCTGTTGGTTTAAGTCCTGTTTTGTTTTATGGACAGAGTTCCCAGGCCAAGGTAAGACACTGTTTCAATATAAAGCTGTTTGGGATTAAGATACGAAGCTGCTTCACTGGCACTCAAAACGTTAAACTATAACAAAAGAGACAACTAATTAATATTTGCTGTTTGGTCTAAGTCTGGTTTATAATAATAATAACTTTCGATTTATATAGCGCCTAATAACTAACACTTAATTCGCTAAGCGCTTTACATTAGTGCCCTGGTCATAGGGCCAATAACATCCCTTTTTAATGTTTCTCAGCTCCCTTGGGAGTATACAACCTGGGCAACAGTTTATATCGCTCCAAAGGCTTTTTCATTCACAATATCAACCTCTACCCTCGCAGGTACCCATTTATTCCCCTGGGTGAAGAGAAGCAATTATAGTAAAGTATCTTGCTCAAGGACACAAGTGTCACGACCGGGATTCGAACCCACACTCCGGTGAAAACGCACCAAAACTTGAATTCGATGCCACTCGGCCATGACACTCCCATTTTGTTTATGGGCAGAGATCATAATCATACGCAGCCAAAGTTTATTCAGAATTTACTGAGCTTGACATAAAATCGAAGTCTGATGTAGCGCACGTATCCACCAACAAGGTGCTGAAGGCGCTTATAAAAACTTGAAGAAAAAAAGGTGATGGAAGTGAAGACATTCTGATACCCAATTATGTAGCACCGTAGATGGGTTTACAATGTGCTACGTAGTCTAGGTTCCTAGACCATTGGTGTTGCGTGGTCACACACAACCAACGTTCCGATTATGCACGGCAAAAACTGTACACGCTTGTAATGAACGAACGCTAGCGGGCGCTCTGTTTCTCTGGATCTCGCCATGTCCTGTGCTCACCAAGGTCTAGGACATTTGCAAATTGAAGGCGTGGCCAGACTATGCAAATGACTCGATTATTCATATCACGTGACGGGTTGAAGATGACTATTCAAACTAGACCGAGTCAAAGGTCAATGTGATAGGCGCGCTATTTTTAATAATCTTTGCTCAAAGAGTAATTCCGTGGTCATTATAGGCCTATAAAAAGGAAAACAGTGAAATTTTAAGTATAGACTACCTATTCAGATTATGGATACGTGACGATTTGAAATCGTAAATAATGGTCAAAAATCGAACGTAAGATTAGCATTCAGAGAGACCGTGTAACGGACGCTTGTATGGCCCCACGGCGTGGAGCAATCGGAACGTGAAATAAGCCTTGTGGAATATCACGTACCGCCCATGCCGTGTCTCGTGGGGGTTGGAGGTGTTAAATCCCGGGCGCTATGAACTCCCAGCTTGCGGGTGTCGACTCCGTTGTTTCTTATGATCGCAACGTTCCAATATGGTCCATTTTGATTCATGGCCCCCTAATTTCTTTTTGTTATGAGTTTCAGATAATTTTGATGATGTCAAAACGTTAGGAATATCGCAACTACCTCCATGGTTATATTGAAAGTGTTATTGTGTGAGTAGCTCAAAAATATTATGAGAATTTTTTATAAAAGGTTGAAATAAAAATAATGCTAAAACAAAATTCCCTCAAAGCATAATTTTGCCAAACAAAGTATTATTTTTTAATTCTGTGAATGAAGAGTTATTTTTGAGGTAATGATTAAACTGGGCAACTAGTGGAATTTATGACCTGACTATTCGCCTCAAATAACTGGGAGTTGAACAGCAGTAGTCGCCACCCGACAAGCAATCAAAATTCGCAATTTCTCATGAGTTGTTCCAAAAGATATTGTTACGACTACATTCCAAAAAATATTATATGGTTACGTTCCAAGCTGCGCAGCTACTCGGCTACGTTTACGTTCAAAGATACGCTTAGGTCTACATTCCTTCAAGTTACACTATAATATCAAAAGGTATGTTTTCAAGCCCGAGTCAAGCTACGCTTACATTCCAAGATACGCAGCTACGTTTACGTTCCAAGATACGCTTAGGTCTACGTTCCTTCAAGTTACACTATAATATCAAAAGGTACGCTTTCAAGCCCGAGTCAAGCTATGCTTACGTTCAAAGATACGCAGCTACGTTTATGTTCCAAGATGCTACGCTTCAGTCCAAAAGATGTCAACGTTCCAAGCTACACAGCTACTCAGCTGCGCTTACAGATCTGCTTATGTTCTTTCAAGTTACGCTATAATATCAAAAGGTACGCTTTCAATCCCATGTCAAGTTACGCTTACGTTCCAAGATACGCAGCTACGAATTACGTTCCAAGATATGCTTACGCTCCAAAAGATACTGTTACGTTTTAAGCTACGCAGCTACTCAGCTACGCTTATACACTCCAAGATACGTTTAGGTTACGCTACAGTATCAAAAAGTACGCTTTCAATCCTGAGTCAAGCTACGCTTACGTTCCAAGATCTGCAGCTACGGTTACGTTTCAAAATACATTCTCACAAAGACGCTTTTGAATCCCTCAAGATTTCCTTCCCCCAAGATTAAAAAACTTTCACTGTGAATAACACTACAGGGCCCACCAGTTAACATCTGTTTGGCAGAAAATACTGTACAAAATTTCTTCACTATCCAAAAATTTAGGTGGGCACTAGGCATAAGTCTACAACATTTCAAATTTAATTAAAAATTGGCTGGTAACCAGTTTCTGCTAAGCAATACTATTTTGTGCTAACTATAAGCAAATTGTTTAGCCAATACAGGCTTCATCAGTGTGGGCCCTGGCACGTCGGGAGCAACGCCACGATCGCATTTCAAGCTGCATCATGGCAATGCAGTAGTCTGGATCTGGATATTATACATAGAAAGGTTTGTGGTGGTACCGCAAACCTTTCTTTATCGTATTTCCACCATGTGGCAAAGTTTCAAATCCTACTGATCTGGACATTATTATACTCCGATAAAAACATATACCCACACACACATGCAGAGTATAGCAAAAGTCATGCAACGCATTACTGGATGCATTTACACTGCATGCACAACACTGATGAATTATTCATGAGCCAACCGCAACGCAGCCTCTGATTGGCTCCACCGGAAAGTCGGGGGAGATTTGCCGAAAAACGATAAAAAAGTTAAGACCCGTCGTTGCAAATGTCGTAGACCTTGGTGAGCACAGGAAATCAGAGAAACAGAGCGCCCGCTAGCGTTCGTTCATTACAAGCGTGTACAGTTTTTGGTGTGTGACCACGCAACACCAATGGTCTAGGAACCTAGACTATGTGCTACGACGCATAGCAGCCACAGCCAAGAACACCGGGGCGACCCACCTTCTCTTAGCGATAAGTATTACTGACAAGAGCTAATCAAACGATCACTCACCCTCTCGAGGTGACGTCATGCACCTCGGGCCAGCCCCAAGTGACCCGTTCCACAAGCAAGGCACAGGGGGCCTACCTGGGTGAGCCCCTGGTATGACGTTAAAGCTATTCGAACGTACAGGTGGCAGATACCGGTGGCAGATCATGGTCGACCCAGGGAAGCTAATAGGCAGGGGTCTGGTTTTACACATCTTTTGATGACAGTTTTATACTTTTGTTTTAACCTTGACAGCCCCTGAAAATAATTGTTGTTTGGGTAAGCAATGCCCGCTTTCGTGAAGGGTATGGAAATTAGGTTGCGCAGTAATAAGCCTTCCAATTTTGTGAGTGGTATTAAACGTCCTTTGTAGCTTATACATAGTTCACTCCTGGATGTTGGCTACTTATTCTTCAATGAGTCACCCAATCATGAAATATTTCCGGACTTTTTGGTGTCATATAAAAGTTGAATCCATAAGCTATTCATACATATGTAAACAATTGAACCCATAATCACAATTGTTTTAATTGGGCAGCCTTTTCAAAAGTGTTTCTAGTTTTTTTTTTTGAGACATGGTACAATCCAGGTATTCTGTTGGTCGGGTCCGGTTCAGAGTTTGAGTGTAATTCACACCATTCATTTACATTCGTTCACCTCCTTAACTGGCGCCCTTTTTTAAATCTGGTCTAGCCTAGTCCGTTCTGCTTTACGATCGGTAACGACTCTTAAAAATAAAAAAAATAAAAAATAAAACAAAAACTAATAGTTACCTTTATAGAGCTTGTCAAAAGGCGTCGAAAGTGTAACAGTTTTGAACCTTTCACTCACGAGCCACCACCACAGCAGGATATTGTGCTCATCCAAACACTGACTTCAGTTGATATGACAAAACTGGGTTGTGCATCTACAGAGCTTTGTCAACTGTTATGATCAGTTTAGAGCTTGGCTCTACCGTGCGTCGGAAGTAAAATGTTTAGATAAGAAACACCATCTTGTAAAGATTCACAGTCCTTCAGCGTGCTATTTTCATCTCTTAATTAAAAGTGGCAACAGACAGCCTTGGCAGTTATTAAACCTGCTTAAGAAATACTCATTTTTATTCATAGATGTATGGCACCTCTCGAGTGACATGTTTTAGCGTTTGATGAAAAGGGGTGTTACTGTTGATTAATATTGCTAATATTCTTTAAATGATTAAAGGAAAATTACATAATTGGTTTAGCAAGCAAACAAAATGCAGGCAGTATAAGCACTTTATGTAATCCACCGTATACACAAACTGATAAACCTGTAGAAGTTCGAGATCGATCGGCCATCTGGGTCACGGGAGAAAAGTGAAAAACCGATTACAAACTTTGCATTGCATCGACGCCAAAAAAAAAATGAACAAAACGCTCATCTATTTCTCATCAAATATGAAGTTTCAGACAGAAATATTCTAAGGAACGTTTTCTACTGTCATCACCATGAGACCGTGTAAGTTTTGTGTGAATCTGTGATCTCCACCAATTCTGTAACGTTCATTTATTTGCAAAAAAAATCATGAACAGTTAACAGTCAAGTTTTAGTTTTAGCGGCTATTAACCCTCTAGTCCCTGCACCGCCCGAGTTTGCCGAAATAATTTTTTTTTTCTTTTCAAGACTCTTGCAGTAACTTTACTGAAATCGTAGTTCAATTTTTTTAAAGATAGCCAAGGCTTATTATTTATAATTAAACGCGCAATTTTTGACCCTTTCGGTAATATTTGTACAAGTCCTCATTGGGGAACAATAACAAAAACCTACGGTAATATTTATGGCGATTATTTTTGTATAATGATAACATGGATGCAATAGCTTTTCAAGGCTTTATCTGGCTCATTGCTGATTATTTGCGAAGGCATAATTTTTCGACAATATCACCGTTGATTCCTCAGTTCACTCTTGATTGATCTGATGTTTAGCAATGGCCTGAGTTTTCCCTCCAAGGGCGTCGTGGTTTCACTTCTTCGTCACTGCCTTTTCATTTCCAGCCAAGTGAACAAAATCAAATTATATTAAAGCGTCAAAATGTAATAAGTGTTTGCTGCTGACGTGGCATCAAGCACCAGTTGCTCTATGGCGTAGACTGGGAACAAGTTTAAAGCACAGGGAATAATAATAAATACACACAAAATATGTTCCCATCAATAGCATAATACTAACTACTGTCATCAATTACTACTCTCTTAAATGTAAAGAGTGATTAAAACTACTCTTTACATTTCGAGTTGTCCCTCATACGGCTCTTTAAAAAGGGTGGTAGTTATTTCACTCTTTTAGAAGAGTTTCATTCCAGGACAGAGTGAAAAATCACTCAAAAAGATGCAAACTTCAATCTCAAAGAGTGAAAGACCACTCGAAAAGGAGTTTTTCCTTATAATTATAGCTCTTCAAAAAGTGATTTTCACTCTTTTGCATTTTAGAGAGTAGACCATTATTTAGCTTAACTATACGAGCCTATTCTATGGTGTCACGAAATGCATGCAATAACACAGTTCACAGTCAACCCTTTTACTGTCTGAACCACTCTGAAACAGAGCTATTATCAAGCCACACGCCTCTGATTTAGTATCAACCAAGTGTACAAACAACCCTACTACGGTTTGACCATTTAACTTCATCACTGAGGTTTGGAACAACAGTAATAAGCTTTACTAGTATGGTATCATTTTGTGAGCACAAACAAACAGTTCACAGACAACGCTTCCAATGTCCAACCGATCAATACCATCCACTCTTGTTTCGAAACCGAGATAAACATTATGTTAGCGTGAAGTTTTGGTATCGATAATGTGGATTTAATTCACACTCATCCTACTACTGCTTTTCTGTTGACTTCAAGCAACTTATTTTTCAAAAGGTACCCATCTATTAGTTAATGTTGCGAATCAAATTCATCGTCCACAATCGACTCTCATGCCGTGTTACCAAACCGTCTCATCAACTATGATTTTACTTAATATCTTTAGTTGAGAAAACAATATTGTTTTTGTTTACGATTTGTGTATCTGTTCTAAAAATACTGTTGTACCTTTTAGATCTAAACCAAGCCTGTTTCATACGAAACGCTTATTAATTAATAAACGCCGAGGCGGATTAGAGGAAGCTTGAGTGGCTCTTATGTTGTGTCTTGATGCCTTCGCTGTGCAGAGGAAAGGCTTATTATTTATAATGAAACGCACAATTTTTGACCCATTCGGTAATATTTGTACAAGTCACCATGAATGATAAACACAGTTTCCTTTGTGTTTACTAATAAGCGTTTCGTTGGGTAAGTGCTAAATTATTTCATCATCATTAGCTTCGTCAAGTCAACTGTGAAGAGATAAATTAATAATGATCTCTAAATAACTAGATGGACCCACCAATGCGTAGGCATACTATTGACTACCTAGTTTTATTTTGATGTTTCTTATTTTCTACAAACAAAAGCTATAGCGAGGTTTCCTCCTACCGCATAATACAGTGTATCGCTTTAGGTGGCTGGGCGGTCCAGTCGCTAAATGGTTAAGCAGTTGCGTACAGGTTCGTGGAATCGGCTGCTGGGGTGCAAGAACATGTGTGCCTTTTTTCAATGAATCCATTCGAAGTATGTCTTCTTTTTCTTGGAGGACAGTTTCACATGAAAGTGGGATTTTAGTATATTACAACATAAAACATCCCTGTCCCGTATGTTATTGTGGGTATGATCCATTTCCGGGTTAGGTTGGGTGGGTTAAAATTTAGTTTTAACTTCGATTAAGCTTCATTTTGACTCTGGGTCATTTTGATTCCGGAATTAGCTGACCTAGAAATAGGCCAATTACCATTCGGCTCGCATCTGAGTCAACCCTAGACTTGATTCAAGTCCCATTCTCGTGTGAGAGGTCCCTAAGCATATCACGCCTACTTAACGCCGAGTAACACTTTTAAACTACCCTTTGGATAACCCAGAAAGGAATGTTTGCTGTTGTACACATCTTTGCCATTGTTTCTTCTGATCGTTTTTTTTTTTTTTGTATTCCTGTACTGGATGAGCATACGCTTAAAGTCATTCATTGTCGCTTTTATAATCTAACGCTCACACATGGAAATGTAACATTTTTACTAATTTCTTTACCAATACATAATATTAAAAGACAACAACCTTCTTCAAAATGTACTTTCTTAAACGCTCCGATAACAACAACTGTTCCAATAAGCAGTTCCCATTAGTATGACATTCGCTTCTCAGCAATTGATTTAAACGTTTTGTCAAATTTAAAGAACATGAATGTTGCGGTTGTACTGATTGTTTCAATCATGTCTACTGGTCCATCTTTTTGTTTTGTTTTCCATGTTTATAGCCACCCAAGACTTTTGTTTCAATTCTAAGATCCACACACAAGAAACCAAAATAAGATTAATACAATTAAGTTTATTAAGGAGACAGCCTTCTTCAAAATGTACTTTCTTCAACACTATGTTAACAACAACAACAACAACAACAACAACAACAACAACAACAACAACAACAACAACAACAACAACAACAACAACAACAACAACAACAACAAAAACAACAACAACTGCTTGAAATAGCAGTTTACAATAACTGGGATGTCCACTTCTTCCCAAACAACAGGTTGAGTATTTTGCAAAAGAAATATTGCTGTTGTACTGATCTTTGCAATCATTTATTCGGACCCCCCCACAAAAAAAAAAAAAAATCAATAAATAAATATATATATATATATATGAAATATAAACAATTAAGTGTATTAAGAGATAACATCCTTCTTCAAATGTTACTTTCTTAAACGCTCTGACAACAGCAAATAACGTTTGAATTTAACCACACTTTATTTGAAAAGGAAAGCTGCTGTTGTACTGATCTTTGCAAGAACTGGTCAACCATTATAATATATCATTTTAAAGTGTAAATAGACAGTATAGTGTCAATACACAATAGTTACACTAGAAACACTGAAACGAATATGATGAAGACAAGCAATATGTATGCAAAATGGTTTACATTAATAAATAAACGTATACAAGTTGGCTCATGTTAATTTATTTCTGAATTTGGGTGCTGTTCATACAAATTACAAATTGTTGTTAAATTTGGCTGATAACTATGTTTAATGAAAAGCAATAAAACAACAAATAAAACACCAACGATAACTTTCTTAAAGCTGCATTGTCAGATTTTTGGCCGATTTACCCGCATACTTTGATTTAAATTTGAAATAGCTATTTTAAAAGATTATTAAAAGGTCTTAGCTTTCATTTAATGTATTGCATGAACAAATTCGCCAGTGATTAGTGATAGTTAATTAAGAGTCAGTTCAGGTGCATTTTCAATTCTATATATATCCCGTTGCCATGGTTACGGCTCATTTTGTTATTTTGCAATTTTAGGCCGATTTGGGGGTTTGAAAAACTGGTTTTTAGCTCATATTTACAACTCCACCCCACCAAAATGCAAAATTATTTCAAAAAAACTTTTATATCACTACAAAGTATCATCCTTGGCCTTCCTTGAGGAAAACAAATATTGCTTTAAATATCACCCTTGTGCTATTTTTGCATCATGCATTACAGTATGTTTTAGAACTTGCAAAATCGACATTTTTACCCTATATTTGGACCCCAAAATGTCAACTTGCCAGGGGTCTCAGAAAATTTTCCTTTCGGCTGTGATTAGGGCCATTATTGGTCTTTCCATATCTGGTGTCAAAAACTTGGGCAATTGTATCCTGTTGTGACAGTACTGCCTCAAAACTAGACTTTTTTCCCAAAACTGTGAAAAATGCCTTTTTAAGGGTCTTTTCACATAATATCGACATACGTGTCCACGGTAAAAAAAGGAATATTTTTCTTATACTTTGTGGATGGTAGGGACTTGGGGTGCAAATAAACAACATTTACATTTCAAATCATAATATAACACGTTGCCATGGTAATAGTTCATTTGTGTTTAGGTCACTTAAGCCGATTTTGGGGTTTGAAAAACTGTTTTTTTTAGTTAATATTTACAACTCCACCCCACCCAAAAACAAAAATATTTCATAAAACCTTTTACGTCACTACAAAGTATCATCCTTGGCTTTACTTGAGACAAAAAAACATTGCTAAAAATTTCACCCTTGTGCTATTTTTAGAACGTGCATTAGAGTATGTTTTTAGAACTTGCAAAATCAACATTTTTACCATATTTTTTGCCCTCAAAATTTCATTTTTTCAGGGGTCTCAGAATATTTTCCTTTCGGTTTTGATCAGGGCCAAAATTTGTCTTTTTATTTCTGGTAAGAAAAACTTGGGCAAGTGTATCCTGATGTTAACAGTACTGTCTAAAAAATAGACTTTTTTCCCCAAACAGAAAAATGCATTTTGAATTGTTTTTTCTTCATATTGAATTTCTAACATTAAACAGTAATAATTCTATCAATCTTGCAGCTTTTCCTAAGCACTAGTGGATTACCCAACATTGATCAGGAACTGTTGATGACCTTAATTTTAGAATTTGCCCGGCCCAGCCCCAATCATATTTCTTGACATTGCATAAAACAATGTTTTGTGAATAGCACCTCTGTTTTGAAAATGTTCCCTTTCGGTTGTTATTGGTGTTTTCATGTCTTCTGGGTAGAAACACTGTGTTTATTGTATCCTGTTGTGACTGGTCATGCCTTAAGTATAGTAATTTTTCCATAAACAATGCATGCTTGTTAAAAATCTGGCACTGTTTTCATGCCCTTTGAGTAATTAATACAAAGTTTTTATTTAAACATAATGGTATCCAACCAAACCATAACCAATGTTTTGCCACTGAGAGTTCTTGATTTGGCTACTTTACCTATTGTACAGGTATGATTCCCATTGCAAGTAGAGTACGATGAGCATTCTTTACAAGTTGTCTTTAATACAGGGCCTACTCTCCTTGGTCCCTGCCTGCTACCGCCAAATGTACAACTTTTCATAGAGATAGAGATAAAAAACAATGTAGTTTCTGTGCTTGAGGCAGATGGTTTAGAGCATCCAATCATGTCCAACACAAATGTGGGAAATTAAAAAGCCCGCTTAAAAGTGTTGGAAAAGTTTGCCAAGATCTTATTAAAAACAATGATACTAACGATTTGCAAGATGAGCGTAAGAGATCATTTAAAAGGAACACGTTGCCTGGGATCGGTCAAGTTGGTCTTTGAAATGCGTTTGTAACCGTTTGTTATAAAATGCATGGTTAGAAAGATGTTTTTGAGTGATACTTGTGTGGATCATTATATTCTACTTTTAAAATATCTTTCTAATCATATGCATTTTGTAATAAACGTTTACAAACGCTTTTCAAAGACCAACTCGACCGATCCAAGGCAACGTGTTCCTTTAATGAAACAACATTGAAAGAAGTTGTAAATACTTGCACCTGCTCAACATAAATAAGTAAGATGCATTTGCAGTGACAAAAGTTTATTCAGGCTAGTTTGATTATTTTTTCCATTCACTATCTTACTAATTCATAATTATTATACATGTCTCTGAGAACGATCAACAAAAAACATTGTCAAACATTACCTGCTGAATTGTTTATCACGTTAAATAAACCAACTCTTTTATTGTTTGCAACAGTACAATTGAAAGGAACCCCACCATGGATGGGGGAACTGCTTACAGAAGGCCAAAGCAGGTGAATGGCCATTTAGATACTTTGGACACAGTACTTGCTCACTTTTAGAGCCTCTTTGTTCTGATGGGGATGAAAATGTTTAGTTTGGTAGCGGGCAGGGGACCAAGAAGACCGTTATAAGGCCATGTATAGACAAGAATAGTAAAGAATGCTCATCGCACTACTTCTCTTCTTGCAATGTGAATCATACCTGTACAACTAGGTAAAGTAGTCATGACAAAACAAGAACTCTCAGTGGCAAAGCATGCGTTATAAACTTTTTATATGTTACTTAAAGAGCATGGAAACAGTGCCATATTTTTTTAACAAGCATGCTCGTTTTTGTTTTTGATCAATTCAAACTAAGGGATAACTTCAAAATGCAGTTTTATTGTTTTTGGAAAAATTACCATGTTTGAGGCAGAAGTGTCACAACAGGATCCAATAAACGAAAGTGTTTCTCCCCAGCAGACATGCAAACCATAATGATAGCCCAATCACAACCAAAAGGGAAATATTCTGAGAACCAATGAACAATTAAGACAATACAAACTTTCTTGATGTGCAAGGGGAATTAAAAAATGTGACTTTCAAAAAAGAGGCGCTGTTCTGGGGCGGGGAAAATTCTAAGATTTAGGTCGTCAACAAGTCCTGATCAATGTTTGGTAATGCACTAAGCCTACAGAGTGCTTATGAAAAGCTGCCAGATTGATGGAATTATTACTAACTTCTTAATGTTATAAATTCAAAATGAAGCAAATTTTGGCCCTGATCAAAATCGAAAGGAAAATATTCTGAGACCCCTGAAAAAAGCAATTTTGAGGCAAAAAAAAAGGGTAACAATGTTGATTTTGCAAGTTCTAAAAACATACTCTAATGCACGTTCTAAAAATAGCACAAGGGTGAAATTTATAGCAATATTTGTTTGTCTCAAGTAAAGCCAAGGATGATAACTTGTAGTGATGGAAAAAGTTTTATAAAACAGTTTTGTTTTTTGGTTGGGTGGAGTTGTAAATATTAACTAAAAAAACAGTTTTTCAGACCCCAAAATCGGCCTAAAGTGGCCTAAACACAAATGAACTGTTACCATAACCATTTTTTTACCGTGGACACGTATGTCGATATTATGTGAAAAGACCCTTAAAAAGTAATTTATCACGTTTTGGGGAAAAAAGTCTAGTTTTGAGGCAGTAAGTGTCACTACAAGATACAATTGCCCAAGTTTTTGACACCAGATATGGAAAGACCAATGTTGGCCCTAATCACAGCCGAAAGGAAAATTTTCTGAGACCCCGGCAAGTTGACATTTTGGGGTCCAAAAATAGGGTCAAAATGTCGATTTTGCAAGTTCTAAAAACATACTGTAATGCATGATGCAAAAATAGCACAAGGGTGATATTTAAAGCAATAATTTTTTTTCTCAAGGAAGGCCAAGTATGATACTTGGGGTGGAGTTGTAAATATGAGCTAAAAACCAGTTTTTCAGACCCCAAAATCGGCCTAAAATGGCCAAAAAACAAAATGAGCCGTAACCATGGCAACGGGATATATATAGAATTGAAAATGCAATTTTGTTTACTTGCACCCCAAGGCCCTTCCACCCACAAAGTATTAAAACAATTCATTTTTTGACCGTGAGCAACTATGTCAATTATTTACCTGAACTGACTCTTAAAAACTAAAATGAAGTATTGTCGGGATCCCGACAATAATTCACGTCACTGCTGAAAATGCGTTATTCATAAGAAAAGTTAGTTGTTATGCATATTCATAAGTTGCAGTGTATGTAGCTCTATGACTACAATAGTTGTACATTATTATGTACATACAAAACTAAGTACATGTGACAAGCGCGCGCCATTAAGTACGCGCGTTGAATATGAAACACACGTTGGAGTTTGTGTTTATTGAACGCTACGCGATGCTGTTTTGTTCAACCATAGATATAGAATATAATTCTATATATCTATGTGTTCAACTTACGAAATGCCAGTTACGTCATCAACTAAGAAAATGGCCACCTGCGCCCATAGACCTTATCGCAAATACCAATGCGCAAGCGCAGACTGTTGAATGAGGTGCATTGTGGGATAGATATGGATCAAATTTGGATACCAGCTAGACCACAATGCATCAATTTCAAGCTTTACGCGCGCGCCCCAGTATTTGCGAAAAGGTCTATGCCGGAGCGCGTATATATGCCAGTGCGCCCTCTAGTTCTTATATATAACTATATGGTGTACATCGCGAGCGCCGTGTGTCATGTGAAAAACGAGTATCATAATGAATATTCATTAACTTGCTTAAGGCCGGTTTATAGTCGGTCGCGCCATTTAGTTTTCATTAAGTGTTATCCAATTTCCTAAGCAAGGATGGTACCAAGTCGAACATTGTGAAATTACCGTGTAATTTGACTGCCGTACACAGGGAAATTAGTTAAGATAGACAATAAAATGAAGTAAAAACCCACACTTGTAATAGTTATAGGTTTTCCTGGCTATTTAGTTTTAATTGAGTGTTATAAGCGTTGCATTATGCAAGGACGGTACCAACTCGATCTGTGTTAAATTATTGTGTAGTCTGACTGGCCAAAACAAGTGTATAAAATACGTCGGCTGTACACCGGAAAAATAAATTAAGATAGACATAAAAAAGGATTGAACACACACAAAATTGTAATATAGATTTTCTTGGCAAGTTTGTTTTCATGCTCTCCTTTTTCTGTTTAGTATAACGCAAAGAAAGCCGTTACAATCAAACTTTAATCACCTCACAACATAATGGTTGGCCAGGTTTTACTGCTGGATTTTACGAAAGAAAACGAGTTCACGGTTCATTCAGTTTTGATGGAGCCGTTGTGTCGATCATTGGACTTTTTGTTAATTGCCAAACAGAAAACTTCCAATTCGGAATCGGACAACCCCAAATAGTTTTTAAATTGTAATAACACGGATTCAAATTCACTCTTTTGTCATTACATGCACACAGAATTTGCATTCAACGTTTTCGTGAATATTTTTCCGTTCACATATTTCTGTTCAATGTTCATTATAATTTAATTCACTATTTTAAATAAAGTTTGAGGAAAAAACAATTCATTGTTCCCGCGGTTGTATCCACAAACTTGTATGGCGTTCTCTATTTTAATAATTGACCGGACCACAAGTTATCACTTAAAAATTGTGATACCAGACATCGTTCAAATAAAAGTGAAACAAAAATATATATATATATTTGGCAGCGCCATCATTTTATAAGCGTTTGCTGCTGACGTGGCATCAAGCACCAGTTGCTCTATTGCGTAGATTGGAAACAAGATTAAAGCACAGGGAAAAACATTTTCCCATCAATAGCATAATACCAACTACTCTATACAATTACTACTCTCTTAATGTAAAAGAGTGATTAACACCACTCTTTATTTTTCGAGTTGTCCCTCACACGGCTCTTTAAAAAGGGTGGTAGTTATTTCACTCTTTTAGAGGAGTTTCATTCCAGGACAGAGTGAAAAATCACTCAAAAAGATGCAAACTTCAATCTCAAAGAGTGGAAGACCACTCGAAAAGGAGTTTTTCCTTATAATTATAGCTCTTCAAAAAGTGATTTTCACTCTTTTGCATTTTAGAGCGTAGACCATTATTTAGCTTAACTATACGAGCCTATTCTATGGTGTAACGAAATGAATGCATTAACACAGTTCACAGTCAACCCTTTTACTGTCTGAACCACTCTGAAACAGAGCTATTATCAAACCACACCAGCCTCTGATTTAGTATCAGCCAAGTGTACAAACAACCCTACTACGGTTTGACCATTTAACTTCATCACTGAGGTTTGGAACAACAGTAATAAACTTTACTACTATGGTATCATTTTGTGAGCACAAACAAACAGTTCACAGACAACGCTTCCAATGTCCAACCGATCAACACCATCCACTCTTGTTTCGAAACCGAGATAAACATTATGTAAGCGTGAAGTTTTGGTATCGATAATGTGGATTTAATTCACAGTCATCCTACTACTGCTTTTCTGATGACTTCCATCAACTTATTTTTCAAAAGGTACCCATCTACTAGTTAATGTTGCGAATCAAATTCACCGTCCACAATCGACTCTCATGCCGTGTTACCAAACCGTCTCACCAACTATGATTTTACTTAATATCTTTAGTTGAGAAAACAATATTGTTTTTGTTTATGATTTGTGTATCTGTTATAAAAATACTGTTGTACCTTTAAGATCTAAACCTAACTTGTTTCATACATACGCTTATTTATTAACGCTGAGGCGGATTAGAGGAAGCTTGAGTGGCTCTTTTGTTGTGTTTTGATGCCTTCGTTGTGCAGAGGAAACAGGACAAGGTTGTTCGATGGTATAGTGTTACAAAACAGGAGCGAGAGAATAAGCAAGAAATATACGCAATCAATTTTGTTGTTAAGCAACACAATTTGAAAGTTTACCTCGAATAATAACAGGTGTTTGTTTCACTCACGTGCGTTTTACTGACGTAGGCAAGGGTATCTGCGCTTACGACAAGCATATTTTTACGAGTAAGCGGGGAATTGTTTTCTTGTTCGCGTGCGTACTCAAGGTTTTAAGGCGTGCTGAGCACACACAGATAGCGAAAAAATTCGGCACTTGCACAGATAGCAGAAAATGGTTACAGAAGACGCATACATCAGTGGAAGGCAGGGCCTTGCAGTTGAGACTTAGTACATAACTTTACCTGCAGCAGATTTCACGAAACTTTGCGCAACCTCGTAAAGTCCACTTGCGCAATGTTTATAGAGCAACTTGCGCCATAAACCTTGCGTAAGTGGACTTAACCCTCTAGTCCCTGCATCGCCCGAGTTTGCCGAAATAATTTTGTTTTTCTTTTCAAGATTCTTGCAGTACCTTTACTGAAATCGTAGTTCAAATTTTTTAAAGATAGCCAAAGCTTATTATTTATAATTAAACGCACAATTTGTGACCCTTTCGGTAATATTTGTACAAGTCCTCATTGGGGAACAATAAAAAACCTACGGTAATATTTATGGCGATTATTCTTGTATAATGATAAAATGGATACCATAGCTTTTCAAGGCTTTTATCTGGCTAAATGCTGATTATTTGCGAAGGCATAAGTTTTCGACAATATCACCATGAATGATAAATACAGTTTCCTTTGTGTTTACTAATAAGCGTTTTGTTGGGTAAGTGCTAAATTATTTCATCATCATTAGCTTCGTAAAGTCAACTGTGAAGAGACAAATTAATAATGATCTATAAATACTAGATGGATTCACCAACGCGTAGGCACACTATTAACTACCTAGTTTTATTTTGATGTTTCTTATTTTCTACAAACAAAAGCTATAGCGAGGTTTCCTCCTACCGCATAATACAGTGTATCGCTTTAGGTGGCTGGGCGGTCCAGTGGCTAAATGGTTAAAAGTCAATCTACGTCGAAGTTTTAGGACTTGGTGAATAGTCGTGCAAAGGCTGGATAAATTACCTGTGTAATTGATTAAATCGCTTATTGACTGTTCCTAATGATTCACACTTCTGGGCCAGAATTAATTTGTTATCCAACGGCATCATTCATGAAAAGTACGATAACTCTACGTTAAAATATCAAGCCTATTTATATTTTGAAATGAATTTAAACCACGTTTCTTGTAGTTTACTGCAAGAGTCTAGAAAATTAATTATGCATATGATTGTTGAGATACCCCAAGTGAGATGACTAGTCTTTGACAATTACCAATAGTGTCCATGGTCTTTAACTGGCACTAGTACCGCGTGGGGGTTCGGAGCTAGTCAAACCAACATCACCAACCAATCATTACGTTGTTATCAAACATAACCATTTCGGCCCTTGAATTATAAAGCCAAGACTGCCATATAGCTTGAACATCTGACGTCATACTCAGGCTCGAGAATCACGCCATTATAGTTGCCTCGAGCCCAGGTCAATATATTGACGGTGATGTGCCGTTCATCTTGCCTTCATTCCGCAGTCAAATTTTACGAACATGTTTGCTTGTTAAAAAAACATTATATGAATGTATAAATACATGTTCGTTGGGTCCAATGATATATTTTGCAACTTAAACCACGATTCGGTTTAGTTACTGTTCGAATCTTAAAAACTAGACATCTTTTCAGCAAACTTTAGCGACAAATAATCCGTACCTAAAGGTATTCGGACAATGATCTAGTACTAAGGAGTAGACTACATAATGTGTTGGCATTCAATAGACTGGTGAGTCTCGCTTCATGGCACCTCTGAGCCATCAGCTATTGGTAGATACATTTGGGTGCAGTTTTTGTTCCCAACTCAATCATAATGTTTGAATTATTGTTAAAAAACACTGGAAACCCTTGGTAATAATATTGTCAAATATCAGTCTTCTCTTTTGGTGTAGCGCAACATCATGCATGACAAACCTGTAACAGTTTGAACTCAAATAATCATCGAAGTTGCGAGATAATATTGGAAGAAAAAACACCTTTGTCACACGAAGTTGTGTGCTTTCAGATGCAAGAGTTCGGGACCTCAAATTCTAATTATTGTGAGGTCTCGAAATCAAATTCAACTATTGTAGTGGAAAACTTCTTTCTCGAAAACTGTACTTCAGAGGGAGCCGTTTCTCACAATGTTTTAATATACTATCATCAACTCTCGATCTCCGATGCTTGTCAAGTAAGTTTTTATGCTAACAATTATTTTGAGTAATTAGCAATAGTGTCCATGCAGTGCCTGTTAACCAAAATTGTCATGTACAACTTAAATAACATTGAGATACTTCTAAAAATGAAGATATCAAGCTCAACAACCTTTAAAGCATAGACGTGACGAGTCGTTTATCAGTGTGCAAGTGTTCTCTAGCGCTGCTTAATACAGGCGCCATGCACCCCGTATACACAATCCCGGCTGTTCATGGAACAGTCGCAGTACGTTACACACAATGCAACGGTCGTAGGTAGCGCGTGGCATGGCCATGCTGTAAACATAGAATAGGCTAACTAGTTTAAATCGGCCGCGCGTACATACGCGGGTTCTGGCATGGGGGCCGCCATAGCCTATCTCCCATGTACATTTTCTGTGCGTTGCCGTCAGCACGTAACTTTTTGCCGTCAGCACGTGACATTTAGCGCGTCAAATGTCTATATCCCGTGTTCATTTTCGCGCGTAACCTTTCAAACGTGAATTTTTTACCGCGTCCATGGCGAACAAAAACTTGTTCTACACCATAGATATATAATTAAAAGAACTAGATCGGCCGCGCGTACATACGCACCATTGCCTGCGTCAAAGTTTGTGATGCAACTCGTTGGGCAGTTGGACGTTCTTGGACTTTGAACATTTTCGAACTATTTTGTGCATACGTTGGCATACGTTCAGGCGATACGCCATGGTGTGACAGGGCCTTTAGCTGCATGTTCCGCGTAAACGTCAGGAACTTGTGTCGTTAAAGTCTCACGTTTTTAGCGTACGTGAAGTTACCATTTGTCACGTCAGGTACGTACGTGCGCGCAGACGTTATACATGAGCATGCAAAACGCCCGAAGTGGTGACGTTACCCAGAAACAAACAATATTTTGACGTTCACGTTCACTTTTTTTTTTGCAGCGTAACGTGCAGCTTAACCTCGCTTTTTGGGGCAGCAGGAATATTGGCAAGTACAATCACTTGAATAATGTATTTTGCAATTCAAGTAATAATCATTTACCGCCCAGAAGGGACTTGTTTGCCAACTAATAGTGCCATAGCACTACCGAGCATCTAGGAAACAAAAGCTTCCCACGTGGACCCGCAACCCACGCCGCTGTGCTCTGCGCATGCGCCTATTGTCTGTGCAAAAAGCACCGTTTTTGTCGAAAATGTGTACATGACATGTAACACGCAAAGTGTATAGTGTGTATTTAACTGCTGTGCGTAGATTTAATCACTCAGTGCAGGGAAGGAAGCTGTTGATCAACACATATCAAAATCTCGCCTCAGTTTAAGATTCGCTGTCTGCATCTGTTGGTAAACATTGTTACTTTTGTGACACCGAGAAAATGTGACAAGATGCGGATGATGTACATTAACTCTGTCTTGTTCTTTTATTATGGCGTTAGCATAAACCCTGAAATGATACAAAATAGAATTTCCATATAAATACAATGCTTTAGGAAATACCAATCTGGCAAAGTAAATTATGAAAAGAACAATGATAATCCTCAGATAATCCAATGCAATCAAAAGAGATAAGTCGAACTCAATAACACAGTTTGCCTCTAACTGTAAAGTCAAGTTAAATTCCAAAATGAATTAATACAAGGCATGTAAATGCTTTAACTTGCAGAGACAAAATTAGGAAATAACTAAAGCAAATGTGGAAATAACTTCTTTCTCTATTTCTGCTCAATAAACCTTGAACTCAACTTAGTCCAATCACATCTTTATGAATAAAGAACTAATAAAGAACTTGAACCACAACCCTTAAGTTAATACTGATCAAAGAATAATCAAGAATGTACAAGGCAAGTGATTGCTTTGACTTGAGACTCTTAATTAATTAATTCACAAAACTTAGTCAGAGTGCATAGACTTGTTCTACAATAAACCTTAGAATTAATAAACCCAATAGCAGCACAATAACATTGCAGCTAGGCATTCCAAAGACTTGTATAACGAAACATAAGCTCTGGCAGCACTTGTTTTAGACCGAATACATAATGAGTTTACAGTAGAGAATAGTAGCCTACTTCTCCCCAGTGTACTCTTATCAAGATTAACAATAAACAAAGAACCCAGTGTAAGACTAGAACATGCAGGCAACACACCAGTGATCACATATCAATTGCTTGACTGAACCTTATGTGGCAGTGTACACTAAAGGATGCTATATCGATAAGCTATGCTGCGCAGCAATACTGACTATCGATATGCTCACTTCCTAACCACAAACATCACCCAGCATACGCCCCAGTGCATTTCTACTCTCACACAAAGAGGCAACTGACATTGCACAATGCCAATGGTGGTACAGTAAGGAAAACCACACACCTCTGTATGAATACTTCTAGTCTAAGACAATGACAAAATAAGGAAAAGTTTGATCACAACACCCATAAGAGTGCTCTCAAACTAAATCAAATACAAATGAAACTAAAGCTATAAATGAACAATACAACTAATAGAAGTAACAATAAAGTGAACTTAATAGAGGAAACACTAAGAAATATCTGAAGGAGTTTAAACTAAGTTCCAAATCAAAAGTAACTTTCCCAACATTTAGAGACTAGAAAAGCAGTAACAAATCAACTTTAAAATACAATGTAAAATAGACTTACCCCAGCCTAGTCACTATAGATCATCATGAGGTGATCTTCCAAACTTCTCCTTTCTAACTTGTACCATGAAAAATGTATGAAATAGATGGAACTTTTGCCACAGAACAGATATCAATGTTGGCTGTACATGTGCTGTGGTATGAATGACTCACTACTTCTTGGAACAGATAAGCTAAACAATAGACAATGATAAGTGAGAGAGTCTTGAGATCAAGCGAGGGCGCTGCGCAAGGGCTATATGTAAATGACCTGTCACATACTCCCCTGCTTAAAGGTTGGCGTCCCGACAACTTAACTAAATATATGACATTAACTTAATGATTAATACAAAAGAAAGAGAGTACAAAATATAATCTGTTACTAAACACAATGAAGTCGTCAACGCTGGACTCCTGCCAACATCTGCGCTAACAGCAACTGGGAACGACTGAAGTCTGCGAGAACTTGGAGATCGATCGAAGGAGCTCTAACAGTTACGGCCGGTAACTCGGACTGGACAACCGACTTCGGGAGGTGATGGGGATTGGAATGTTGTCCCGCTCCAACACGGCTGGTGTGGCGCAATGCTGCGTTGGCAGGTGGGACTTCTTCCTCTGTAGTGGGCTCCGATGGGGTATCTTCCACTTCTGATGGGGGTGAAGGGGCTAGATCGTCAGGGTTAAGCTCCCCTGCTTTGTGTAAAGCAGCTGGTTCACTTTCTGGATCTTGCACATCTGAAGATAGAGGGGCATGGTCCTCAAGGTGGTGCTCCCCTGCTTTGTGAAAAGCAGCAGGTGTACTCTCTGACTCTGGTTGAACCGTTGTCATCACCGGAGTCTCACCTTCCGTCTCCAGAATGATGATCGCCTCATCTGCCTCCTCTTCTGCCTCCTCATCTTCGTCATTGTGCACTGGCAAAACTGGCTCGTCTTGATGACGACACCCAGTTGCTGGAGGTTCCTCCTCATCCAGTACCAAGGCTCTGCTGTCTAGGAGGTCTTTTCGATTCAGGGTCTTCTCTGTCCCCTCTCCGTCAAGTGGAGCAACGATATAGACGTGGCCGGTTGGGTTCGGCCTCCTTACAACTTTGTAGGGTCGATTGTCCCACACATCTTGGATCTTGTTTCTCCCCTTGATGGAACGGTTCCGCAGAAAGACCCTTGCGCCAACATGGAGATCCTCATCTCTCGCTGCCTCATTGTAGCGTTGCTGTCTTCTGAGAGCCTCCTTCTCTGTTGTGCCTGCAGCTTTCTGAAATGCGTGCTGCATTCGCACACGATGGTCCGCTACCCACTGGTCAAGCTCAGGATCGTCGTCTTCCTCTCTTCCGAACCCAAGAAGGTGGTCTATGGGTAATCTTGGTTCCCGTCCGAAGAAGAGATAGTAGGGGGAGTAACCTGTTGAGGAGTGGGGTGTCGCGTTGTATGCGTAGATCAGCTCTGGGAGATGTTCTGGCCATCTGCGCTTCTGGTCAGGGGGCAGCGTGCGTAAGCGATCGTGCATGGTACGATTAAAACGCTCGCACTGCCCATTTCCTTCGGGGTGGTAAGGCGTCGTTCGGCTCTTGGTGACACCGTACATCTCACAGAGTTCCCGGATGACTTTGCTCTCGAAGTTCCTGCCCTGGTCACTGTGAAGTCTGCGGGGCACACCAAAACGGACGAACCAGTCTCTCACTAAGCATCGAGCCACCGTTCTTGCCTTTTGGTCCTTGCATGGTATGGCTTGTGTAAACTTCGTAAAGACATCAGTGAGAACCAGTACGTTTTCCACATTGTTCGTGCCTGGCTCCAGGACTGTGAAGTCCATGGCGAGAACTTCAAGGGGTCTTTTGGCAATTAAAGAGCCCATGGTGGGATGGAGCTTCTTCCCAGCTTTGGCTAACATACACCTCTGACAATTCCGGCAATGCTCTTCGATGTCGTGTATCATCCCTGGCCAGAAACATCGGTTACGAGCGAGTGCGAGGGTCCTTTCCACTCCTTGATGTCCAACCTGATCATGTACTGCGGTTAACAACTGCTCTCGTAGAACTTCGGGGAGTAGAAGTTGGCTGATCTCACCACTCGGTTGTTTCATTTTCTTGTAGAGAACGTCGTCTCTTGCCTCCAGGTGATTCCAAAACTTCAGCAACTTCCGCGTTGGCTTGTCCTCCTTCATGAGCTTACTGATGTGTGGTTGTCGTCCACTCTCCCAGTAAGTCCACAATCTGCCTAGGTGTTTGTCGTTCCGTTGGAGTGTAGCCATGTCTTCAGTAGAGATGGAGGGAAGGGTTGACATCGCAGCAGGTGCTGTCACATCTGGTCTGATGCGGAGTTCATTTAGTCCAGCTTCAACCAGGGTGTCTCTTACTTGCGAAACAACTGTGGAGGGGATGGGAGTGGAAGCATAAGATGAAGAAATGGTCTGTTCAGTGGACATCTCTTCAGAGTGGGCAGTTTGCAGATCTTCACTGTGAGTGGTCTTCCTGCTGAGGGCATCGGCATTACGGTTACTCCTTCCTGACCTATATTTGATTGTGAACTGGAACTGTTCCAACTCTCCAGCCCATCTGGTCTCTGTCGCTCCCAATTTTGTGTTCGTCTGAAGATAGCTGAGGGGGTTATTATCAGTGTAAACGACAAAGTTTGCACCAAGAAGGATGTCCCTGAACTTCACAGTGATCGCCCAACGCAATGCTAACAGTTCTAACTTCATGCTGCTGTAGTTCTGCATGTTCCTTTCATTCTCCCTCAAGCCTCTACTGGCGTAACCCAGAACTACCAAACCTTGCTCTTGTTGTTGGGACAAAACTGCACCCAGACCTTGGTAGCTAGCATCAACCTCCAGGATGAATTGACGAGAGAAATCAGGGTAGCCTAGGAGAGGAGCAGTCGTCAGAAGTTGCTTTAAGTCAGTGAACGACTTGTCACAAGACTCATCCCATGCATCTGATGTGAATTTGATGGGACTGACCTTTCTGTGCTTCTTCTTCCCTGTTCCTCCTAAGAGTGCGTGGAGTGGAGCCGCGACTTTAGCAAACCCTGGTACGAAACGGCGGTAGTACCCAGCTAGACCAAGAAACCCGCGGAGTTCACGTTCTGTGGCTGGCTTCTTCCATTCTCTCACCGCACTTATCTTCTCAGAATCTGGAGATATCCCTCCATCAGATATGGAATGGCCCAAGTACTTCAGTTGTTCCGTGAATAGGTTGCACTTCTCTGGTTTAACCTTCAAGCCAAATTCAGTGAGGCGGTCCAGCACTAACCGAAGTCGTTCGAGCGTCTCCTCGAAGGTACGGCCAAAGACTAAGATGTCATCTAAGTAGACGATGAGAGACTGGAAGTTTTTGTCACCGAATGCTTTGTCCATCACCCGCATGAATGTGGCTGGCGCATTGCAGAGGCCGAAGGGCATACGGGTGAACTCGTACAGACCTCCAGTCCTTACTCGGAAGGCTGTCTTCTCAACATCTTTTGCGGCAACGGGAATTTGATGGAACCCATGGGCGAGATCCAGGCTGCAAAAGAACTTCGCTCCACCAAGTGCATCGAGGGCTTCGTCGATGCGGGGAAGTGGATAGGCATCTCTGTGAGTCTTGGCATTCAGGGCCCTGTAATCAACACAAAGCCTCAGCTTCCCATCTCGCTTCCTCACGAGTACGATCGGTGAGGCATACGGACTGGAGGACTCCCTGATCACGCCCCTTTCGAGAGCTTTCTGCAGGTATTCTCGAACTTCAGCCCACTGGTGAGGTGGTATGCGCCGGTGAGGTACTCGAATTGGAACATCGTCAGTAGTGTTGATAGCATGAAATATTTTATCACATAGTCCGATGTCGTCTTCATCTCTGCTAAATGTGCTGGCATGGCTGGAAATTAGTTGGTGGAGTTGATGTTGCTGATCGTCACTTATCCCAGTACCGACTTTCATCCGTGACATCAGGCTCCTGGCTCCATCAGCGCAGTCACTTTTAACTTCACCTGCCTGCATTTCCTGCCAAGTTGCTTCAAAAGCTCTGCTGTGGTGTTCAGCGACCGCACTGCTCACTGTGGCTACTGGAGTTCTCGGGGGTAAATAAAGGTCATCATTCGTGAAGTTAGCAACTTGAACCAGTATTCTACCACTGCTTTCGACGGAGACTAGTGTAGGAGCTACAGCTAACCCATTTGGTATGTGGGTCACATCTACATCCAGCTGTTCTATTATGGCCTCGTAAGTCACATCAGTTGCAGCAGGTTTCACTGAACATTCTATCAGAAGGAGAGAGCTGGCGGGGACTAGGATGGGCTTGGACCCCACTGTTCGGACTTTACCTGCAATATCTGGCTGATGTACAGTGCCACTTCGCACTTCCTCGTAGAGAGCGAGTACATGAGCCCATTCAGGTCCGTCACTTTGTCTGTTCAACACCTCCAGGTAGTTTTGGCCGCTTGCATCTTGCCGTAACTTCTCTCGGATGTCCCTGAAGATGTTTGACCCGATCACTCCTGGTACTCTCCTCTTCCTCTCTGCAATCGATGTGCCTGTAGGGTCCTTGACCACCAGAAAACCCATGTTGATGAAAGAGTGGCCCAGCACTGTTAGTGGCAATTCAACATAGCCGAGGTAGGGAATGGCCAGACCTTGAGCACCGGAGATGCTGATGAACGCAGTCACATCTACTAATTCTGTCTCAGGAAAGTGTTCTCTGAAGAAAGATTCAGTAATCGTTGAAACTTGCGCTCCTGTGTCAAGTAGACAAAGCACCCTTGATGCACCAAGCTGGACGACAGATTCTGGACACTGCCCTACCGCTTTTCTGTAGATTGAGCCGCTATTAGTTAATTCTTGTGGGCCTGCCGTGTGGCTCTCAATGACAGGCCGTTCTAGTTTAACTGAGGGCCAGGCTTCTGGGGGACAAACTGCTGTGCTGGGGACTGCCGGGGGACAAACTGCTGTGCTGGGGGCTGCTGGGGGACAAACTGCTGTACTGGGGACTGCCGAGGAACGAACTGTTGGGGATCCCTGGTACCCTGACTCGTTCCTCCTGACGACGGGGATGCAGGGGCATGGGGACAGTCCCGCTTTAGATGACCTGTGGACTGGCAATTGTAGCAACGTCTGGGACCCTGACTCCAACGGTGAGCAGGTCGCTGCATGGCCTGTAAGAGTGCCTCAATCTGCTGCTGTTGCCGCTGCAGTTGTTCGCCCTGCCTTTCAAGAAGTGCCTTCATGCCATGTGCCCCATCTTCAGCCTTGACCTCCTGTACTGCTACTACCTTCTGGGTTTTGGCACGGCTGGTACCAAGCCACTCGATGGCACGGTCTCTAGCATCGAAGAAACTTAACTCTGGCGAATCAACATTCATGCGACGCAATTCTCTCTGTAGACCCTCATCATTAACTGCTTCGGCTAGCCTTCCCTTCAGTGTTTTATTTCTCGTAGCCTTGAAGGAGACATCCAGGCGGGCCATGGAATTAAACAATTCCATGAGCTCGAGGGAGAAACTCAGTAGATCTTCTCCTTGGCCTTGGCGGAAGGAGAAAAACTTCTGTTGGATCTGGGGGAGCGTCTCACCGTCACCAAAGACTTTCAGCAGTACACGGTAGATGTCGTCTGGACTCTTCACAGCATCACCTCTGCCAAGAATTTCTTGCCTAGCTTTGCCGGCAAGAAAATCGATGATAAACGCAGCACCGTCCTCCTCTCCGATCTGTCGAGCAGTCAACTGACCTTTGACATCACTGACCCACTCTTGGACAGATGGATCACTCGGTTTCTCCGGTTTCCCCCTGAAGCGTTCCAGCCGTCTCCCTGCTGCCACGTATATCTGTTCGCTGGTGGGGTAGTGGAGCTGACGCCTGCTGTGGCCTTCTCGCGCTCCTCCTTCTCTGCCTGAAGAGCTACCTTCATCGCCTCAAGCTCGGCCCGCAATTGCTCCATTCCCTCCATTCTTTGTTGAACCTCCTTAACTCACCGCACTGTAGCTGACTATCAACTGTCTCCACCTCCGACTAGACTGGGGTTGCTGTCTTTACGCCATCCTGTCTACGACGCCAAATGTGACACCGAGAAAATGTGACAAGATGCGGATGATGTACATTAACTCTGTCTTGTTCTTTTATTATGGCGTTAGCATAAACCCTGAAATGATACAAAATAGAATTTCCATATAAATACAATGCTTTAGGAAATACCAATCTGGCAAAGTAAATTATGAAAAGAACAATGATAATCCTCAGATAATCCAATGCAATCAAAAGAGATAAGTCGAACTCAATAACACAGTTTGCCTCTAACTGTAAAGTCAAGTTAAATTCCAAAATGAATTAATACAAGGCATGTAAATGCTTTAACTTGCAGAGACAAAATTAGGAAATAACTAAAGCAAATGTGGAAATAACTTCTTTCTCTATTTCTGCTCAATAAACCTTGAACTCAACTTAGTCCAATCACATCTTTATGAATAAAGAACTAATAAAGAACTTGAACCACAACCCTTAAGTTAATACTGATCAAAGAATAATCAAGAATGTACAAGGCAAGTGATTGCTTTGACTTGAGACTCTTAATTAATTAATTCACAAAACTTAGTCAGAGTGCATAGACTTGTTCTACAATAAACCTTAGAATTAATAAACCCAATAGCAGCACAATAACATTGCAGCTAGGCATTCCAAGACTTGTATAACGAAACATAAGCTCTGGCAGCACTTGTTTTAGACCGAATACATAATGAGTTTACAGTAGAGAATAGTAGCCTACTTCTCCCCAGTGTACTCTTATCAAGATTAACAATAAACAAAGAACCCAGTGTAAGACTAGAACATGCAGGCAACACACCAGTGATCACATATCAATTGCTTGACTGAACCTTATGTGGCAGTGTACACTAAAGGATGCTATATCGATAAGCTATGCTGCGCAGCAATACTGACTATCGATATGCTCACTTCCTAACCACAAACATCACCCAGCATACGCCCCAGTGCATTTCTACTCTCACACAAAGAGGCAACTGACATTGCACAATGCCAATGGTGGTACAGTAAGGAAAACCACACACCTCTGTATGAATACTTCTAGTCTAAGACAATGACAAAATAAGGAAAAGTTTGATCACAACACCCATAAGAGTGCTCTCAAACTAAATCAAATACAAATGAAACTAAAGCTATAAATGAACAATACAACTAATAGAAGTAACAATAAAGTGAACTTAATAGAGGAAACACTAAGAAATATCTGAAGGAGTTTAAACTAAGTTCCAAATCAAAAGTAACTTTCCCAACATTTAGAGACTAGAAAAGCAGTAACAAATCAACTTTAAAATACAATGTAAAATAGACTTACCCCAGCCTAGTCACTATAGATCATCATGAGGTGATCTTCCAAACTTCTCCTTTCTAACTTGTACCATGAAAAATGTATGAAATAGATGGAACTTTTGCCACAGAACAGATATCAATGTTGGCTGTACATGTGCTGTGGTATGAATGACTCACTACTTCTTGGAACAGATAAGCTAAACAATAGACAATGATAAGTGAGAGAGTCTTGAGATCAAGCGAGGGCGCTGCGCAAGGGCTATATGTAAATGACCTGTCACACTTTGTTTCACAGGAATTCAGGAACTCTGACTGTCTCTGGTGATACAGGGAGTTTTCGTCTGTGGAGAGGACACGATGGGTCTCTTTCTATTCCTGTTTATTGGTGGTAAGTCCAATGTTTGTTATTCTTTTTTTCAAATCTGCGTGTAAGTTTTGGGAAACACTTCAGAAGTCACGACGGATGCCCCTTCATCTGGGATTCAGTTAAATTTATCACAGAACTGATACAATTAAAACCGTATTTAGATTATCTTTCCTTCGATATTATAACGAATGTAAATTGACTGCATTTCCTTGTGACTCTATCTACCTTCGATATTATTATGAATGTAAACTGACTGCATTTACTTGTGACTTTTTTTGGTATTGGGTTAAGTAAACTGCATGAGACCCAACAAAATTGTAAATTATGAAAAAACATATAATTCCCAGATGTTAAGCCTTTAAAAATCTGAAGAGGGTTTGTTTCCATTCGAACGTTGTGCGCGCGATGTTTCGGACTGGAGCTCGATCCTAAAGTTATTGTATGTGAAATAAAACATGTGAATGACATCTTTGTATCTTAACTAATATTAGTAGGAAGCTGTTACTGTATAACAAACTAGTTCACTGATTCTAATTGCCGCGTACAATTGTCTTGAACCTTAATAAACCAAAATTCAAAATGCTGATACAAAATTGCGTGTTGTCAATCAGGTCAAACTGCTGTGCATCACTCGCAGTAGGGGCGTTGACAACAGTTCTGAGTGATTGGCTATCTTACAGCCGTAACATTTAATAACAGCTCCTTACACCTGCTTGTTATTCTTGTTATTTTGTAAATCTATTTGACACTCACTCACTCACCCATACTTGTTCTGCATACCATTTGAGCCCCTAGCACAAAACCCACATTTTGAGGAGATTTCAAATTGTACCTAAATTAAGGCCAGTGTCTTAAGTCTGTGTGTTACACACACACACACGAGACTCATTATAAGCTGATCTAAATTCATCAAATCACAAGAGGGCGTAACAGTTGAGGCGGATCAGTAAAATTTGAGGCCACATGTAACAGTGTTACATGGAACAATCTGCTTTAATCTAAAAGAGTACATGTAGCTAGCTGATAATTCAGCGGATTAATTTTACAATTAAACCCACTTTTCTAGTATATTTAAACCATTCTAAGCGATCATAGCCTATGAGTATAGCAGTTTATGAAGCTTGACAGTACTTTAATGTTTATTTCTAAATTGATCCCAAATCACTTCTCAAAATGGTTCCTTTTTCCACTTTGTTTGGTATCACAAGCAATAATACCAATATAAGCAGCAATTCACGGCCAGTAAATTTATAGCATGTAGATGTTTGGCCAGTCAATTCTTAGAATGTAGATAGCAATTGAATTCATAAAGCTTGGCCAGTCAATTCATGCCATGCTTGGCTAGTCAATTAATGGCAGGTGGATGATTGGCCAGTTAATTCTTAGAATGTAGATGAATGGCCAGTCAATTCATGGAGTAGATGCTTGGCCAGTCAATTCATGGCATGTGGATGCTTGGCCAGTTAATTCTTAGAATGTAGATGAATGGCCAGTCAATTCATGGGGTAGATGCTTGGCCAGTCAATTCATGGCATGTGGATGCTTGGCCAGTTAATTCTTAGAATGTAGATGAATGGCCAGTCAATTCATGGGGTAGATGCTTGGCCAGTCAATTCATGGCATGTAGATGCTTGGCCAGTCAGTTCATGGCATGTAGATGAAATGCCAGTCAATTTATGGCATGTAGATGCTTGGCCAGTCAATTCATGGCATGCAGATGCTTGGTCAGTCAATTTATGACATGCAGAAGCTTGGTCAGTCAATTGATGGGAAGTAGATGCTTGGCCAGTCGATTCATGGCAAGTAGATGCTTGGCCAGTCAATTCATGGCTTGTAGGTGTTTGGCCATTTAATTCATGACATGTAGATGCTTGGCCAGTCAATTCATGGCATGTGGATGCTTCAGCAGTTAATTCTTAGAATGTAGATGAATGGCCGCTCAATTCATGGCATGTAGATGCTTGGTCAGACAATTCATGGCATATACATGTAGATGCTTGGCCAGTCAATTCATGGCATATAGATGCTTGGCCAGTCAATTCATGGCATATAGATGCTTGGCCAGTCAATTCTTAGAATGCAGACGCTTGGCAAGTCTATTTATTGCATGTTGATGATTGAATAGTTGTCTAGTTTGCTGCAGTTTGAGTCAGTCTCCTCATCCATTCATTTGATATAGCTTGAAGCTGTGAAAAACAAAAAGTTATGTATTTCAGATTCAGATGAACTTACATTTTTGGTCTGATGTGTCCAGTTTGATTAATATCATTTTTATGTGACTGAAATATTTAAACCTAACTAAAAAACAAATCCTTTGGTGACATGGCATTCAGTTAGACATTTACAGTTTAAGTGTATGTTCTTACAGAGATCAATATCTGTAATATTGTACATAAGCAAATCACTAAGAGTACAAAACAATTTGTATTTAGTATTAAAAAATATAATGAATAGGGTAGATGGCCTTAGCTTTCGATCCAATCCGGACCTTCTTCAGAGGCATAAAACAAGTACAAACAAATACATATCCATTTATAGAAAAAGAGAGGGGGAAAGGGATTAAGGAAAGGATCCAGAAAGAAGCGGGAAAATAACAGCCAATCAAAGTTCCTATTTCAGAAACAATATTGGTGGCTATGAACCAATAGGAGTGGAGTGGCGAGGACAAAGGATGTTTAGAATGAAAGGAAGGGTTACTGGACCATAAAAGTGGTAAAAGTATTGTTCGACAACAATGCAGGGAGACATGAAAGGGTAGGATTAGAGAGCAAGTTGCATCATGATGCAACTAACAATGGTCAATTAATAAGAATAGCAAGATCAAAGGTATGATGATTTTAAAAATAGGTATGAGGGACCTGTGGAAAAAAGGGGGGGGGGGGTTACTTACATCAGATAGTTACAGTGATGAATTTATAAAAACAACTTTAAACTAGGTTAATTTATACTTTATGTACAGAATATATACAACATATAAGTTCTTAGGCAGAAGTGAAGTGGAGGGTAATGAGAAGTTATTTAACACCAGTGTTTATGTTAAGTCCAAAGGGTTTGACTGTCTTGAGTTGGTGAATCCAGTGTGATTCTCTATTCTTGCGGTGTGTGTCATCACCATTGCAAGCTTCAATCACCAGAAGTTCAACATCAATGACACTATGATTGGGGCTGTTGAAGTGGATAGAGACTGGGTACGGTTTCTTAGTCTTTATGGAAGAGACATGATTCGCAAAGCGAAGACTAAGTTTGGTCTTAGTCTCTCCCACATATTGTAGCCCACATCTCTTACATGATATGACATAGACTACATTAGACGTGCTGCATTCAGAGTCGGTCTTGATGTTGTATGAAGAGCCAGTGGTATGACTCTTCACCTTAAGTGAGGGCTTACAAAAATATAATAGTATTAAAAAATAAAATATGTATACTGAAGTATCAGCAGGTGTTGGTACTATATTGCCTTTTAAATTTTCTTTTTAAAGAGTCATCAAATTGAGAAGAATTTGAGAAAAAAAAAGTGTAAACATTATTTGTATCATACATGCAACTTTAGAATTGTAAAAATGCCAAAATGCTAGGTACAATACTTCATCTATCTTCCAACACTTTGCTGTTTGACATTCCTTTTTGCTAACTACCCATGGATTATGACAACTAATGTTGGATGACCCTGAAATGTTATACAAATATCACTTTAGCAAACTTGTGTTGAGATTAAAGTTTCAAAAGCAATGCTGTGCAACCGTCATATCTCTTATTTGAGAACAAATATCTAATATTCTGCGTCTTCTATGTTCATAAAAGGAAATTTGCAAAAGTTTTCCCTCAAACCTTACACTTTGCATGGCCATCCTAGCCTGACTACATTAAACTCCAAAAATGAAACTTGTAACTCATCATAACTGATCATCCAGAAGTCTCCAAAGTAGTGGCCACATGTACCATGAATATTAAATTCCTGGCACAAATCAAGTAACTTGGTCAGCACCCATTCTTCCTTGGTCACAAAATATGCTATGGTTTGGAGACTCATGTTTACATAACTATGTATTCAGCAATGGTCACAATTAAATTGAGCTTTACACAATTTGTAATGTCATTATGTATTAACACCTCAATAAGACTGTTCTGTAAACACATCTTCACACACCCCAACATTTCATAGCTAATTATGCAAAGTAGCAAAGCCCAACTGTTTTCCTGACATGGCTTTTTTTAAGGTAACACTTTTTTTCTTGGCCAAGTTGTTCTCTAAAAGCTATCTGAAAATCAGACCAACAGACCATTATCAGAAAATTAAATTTAAACTTCCTTTTAGAAACCAGGGGCGGATCCAGGATTTTCAAAAAGGGGGGGGGGGCATGTGAAATTTACCGATCACGCAGCAAATGATGATTGAAGGCAAGTTGTAGCACGTAGTGCAAAGCCCTAACAGCATGGGGGTTCGGGGCCCTCAAATGTCCCTCAACAGCACCCTCAAGTGTCCTGAAAAGCATGAACAATTTTACACGTTTACATGTTTTTGGAAGGAAAAATACTGCATCTGCCCGTGGAAACTGAGTACTAACACTGCATGCTGAACTACTTGTCATTTACAATCATTATAATCACTGTTTCATGACACTTGGCATAGTAAATCAAATTCTTTATATGTACTCACATTATGTGACAGTGCTTTGTCAAGTAGACATGAATACTAGTCTTTGACTAACTGGGAAATATAATTAACTGTTCAACCAATAAATGTGAATTATTTATCAAGTATGCATGTTGATGGCGAGTGTAAGGGACAACTGTTCCATTCTATTCTTTTCAAAGCTTTTCTTTGAATTTCTTTCTATTAACGTAATAATAAAAATAAACAAACAAAAACAAAAGATGTGTTTCGGCTATGGCTGAACACCTATACTTTTTAAGATAATATAATTAGCCATTGCAAACTGCTTACTAACAAAAAAATTACCTCTGGTGTACATGCAAAGAATGGTTAATGACCTTATGTTTTGACCCTAGCAGAATCTTAGTCTTTGTGAAAGACTCTGATATGCTTGAAACGTAAAGCCATTGACCTTTTCTTTTGCAAGAACAAAATATTGTGATCATTATTGAAGGATCTCCTGGCCTTTTTAAACAAAATCACTTCTCAATAGGGTGAAGAACAAAAAAACTACTGCATACAATGAAGTAGGCTTATACATAAAATGATTTATGAATAATAAACATCTGTTTTTGCAACCCAAGCTACCACTTGGGTTTCTAATAGGAAAAAATAAACAATAAAGGTTTTGTCTTCCATCACTTTTCTACGACAGAAATCAGTTTTTCTTTACAGAAATCATTTAAACATACTAAAGGCAGCAGATGTAACAACATTAAAACAAAATATTTAAGAAAAACATATGGAAGTGTCAACCTGCAGAACTCCTCGTTTTGTTTTTAAAAAAAAATAAAAAATTAAGGGCAGACTTTTACCTTGCAGAACTTAATGAATTGTTTTGAATCTTCAAAACAGCATAACGATTTTTATAAACTAAGCAACAAAATAAAGGTTCAAAGTTGGATCTTCCTTATACTTCTTAAAAACATCACTTTGTTCTGCAGCGGATATAATGGCTTTATACCAGAAATCATTTTAACATACAAAAAAAAACAAAAACAAACAAACAAACAATCTTAAACTTTTTAAAGACAAAATTACCAACTCCTCGTTTTGTAAAAAAAAACTTTCTTCTGGAGATTTTTTAAACACAATGCTTTTCTTACACAGACAGAAATCATGGTTTGAAATCTCTTCAATTGAAAGAAAGTTAACAAGGATTAGAAACAGCCATCAGCAACACCTCATTTACCTTGCTTTGCAAAGTAAATTTTCTCAGACTGAATGAGATTGAACTGTCGATCTGCAAAACTCCTTGCCTCGTTATTAAAAACAAAAACAAAAGAATACAACAAATTGTGTTTTCCCAAATTTGTTTAAGAAGTAATTTTCAGTCGTTTTGCAATTATGTATACAATTTTCAAAACTTTCAAAGTGATTACCAAATACCGGCAGTGACATCTTATTAAATGCAACAAAAAATGCAGATTGACATTTGTGGCTGTTACTAGGCATCAGCACAGCTAAAGCATAATCAAGTAGTCATTCCTAATAAACACAATAAATTGTGGTTATTGAATTAAGATGTGTTTAGCATGGTTTGAGTTTCCTCATTAATTATGTTAACATAACCTACTCATCCTTAGTGGAACATAATGACTAGATTTAATTGATGATACAACTGAGCCATTGATCCAACAAATCTTCAAAGTTCAATACTGAAAACGTGTAACGAGTGGCAATACATTTGATAAAACATGTACTGCACAGCCATACACTCAAGTTTTCTCCAAAATGCCAGGATGAAAACGTGTAAAAGTCCTGCTTTGTTTACAACATGTAAACAAATTGAACACATAAAATCAGTTGGCAGCATCTGTTGTCTGAAATGTGTGCAATGCTACTTTTTTTCTTAGATTCTCTTTAATGACATCAATCAATCATGGCAGGCAAGTTTAAAATGTGGATTGAAAAATATTTTCTCAGGAGTTGTGCAAAACCTCCATTAGTTAGGAATTCACTCACAATCATGACTCGCACTGTGGCATCAACTTAAAAAAAAAAAAAAAATCAACTTATTCCAATCTCACTTTTAGTAAAATAAAAATAAGAGTTATTATTAAGTTTGTTGAGGACCTAGTAAAGTCAAAAGAAAGGCCAAGCATAAGTCTGAAAATACAGAAAACTGATCCCCCCTCATTAACTTATTTATTAAATAAATGAATGATTAAGAAAATATTGTTTTTGTAATTTTTATTTGGGGGGTTTGTCATTTAAGACTGCATCATGCATCATCAATGCAATTTAGTTAAGAATGATGTCTGTGATGATTATACTTTTTTGCTTTGTTGTTCCTTTTTGGTGTCCATTATTTTCACTGAAAGATTTTAAATTCACTGAAATAAAAATAAACAGAATGAATAAAATTGTCTCTTTTTCCATTTAAAGCACCATTACTTTGTTACGAATATAGGAAGGTGGTGTTTATGTTGCATAATTAGATATATCAACCAAAAATGGTTACAGGGAAACCAAACTTAATTTGCACTATTCTCTTTTTCTGACCTTCTTTTCTCGGCCTGAATGAGATTCCACACTTTAGATTTTATCTGCACCAGACTTCTTGATTCCAGAACTTTCAATTTTTGTTGTGCATCTTTGCATAATATTGCTATTGTTGGTGTTTTCCTTAACTGAAAACACTTCCGTAAGCCAGCATGACTGTGCACAGCAGCTATTTCTTCTGCATTCCATGGTTTCTTAACACATGTCGATTTGTTGTTCTTAATGGCAGTTAGTGCCTTGTGAGGGTTAGGATTTGTTGCCTTCTTTACTCCAGCTACTACTATGTTATCTGCATTTTCTTGTACTTCATTCTCTTCAGGAGTATTCCCATGGTTAGAAATGTTCTGCAGCACTGATTCTGAGTCCTCAAGCACCACTTCATCTAAAGTTTTACCCTTGTATTCATGTATTTTCCCTTGTTCCAATGCATCAAGTAGTTTGCCAACCTTACCCAGGATCAGTGCCTCATGAGGGAGCCGGTAGTATTCCCTTTGTACAGATACATCATGGCCTAAGTGGTTCGCCAATTGCTCCAACTCATGTTTTTTCAAGTTGAGTAGTTGACTCATAGTGGCAACATGTTTACGCAGTCTTGTTGCGGTCAGTGTTTCAGGATGTTCTGCATTACATTGCTGGGCAAAGAAATGTAAGCAATCACATCCTCTATGTGGTGCAGAGGCATCTGCACTTGACCTTGCAAAGATGTAGGGGTTTTCTGGATTAATACCAACTTCGTCCCTATGTTTGACAAGTAAGTCAACTGATGCCTTGATGTTAGGGGTAAAGAGAAGAGGTACTCCTCTGTCTCTTTTCCCACGTATGTAAACTAAGGTCAGTCTTTCAATTGATAGTTTTTTTGACAGTGACAGGGACTCAACCACTTCACTTTGTGCATCAACTCCCCGGGACTTTTGGTTTTTGTACGTTTGGACCTTTAGAAATTGTGTTTCTCCTGGTCGTCTCCGATTGTATACAATGAGTTGTGCCAAGGATACTTTGGAAAGCATTGCATATGTTTCCCCTGTAATCCCATTCTCTTTTATTTTGGATTTCATGTAACTTTCAACTTCACACATATGCTTATGCAGACGCATGATGTCCTTCGTAAGTGGAAGCTTTTTAGGCTCGTTCCATTTTGAGTTGGCTGCCTGCCGCAAGGCATGGCTTGACACCCTTGATGGCCATTCCAACTGCATCAGTCTTTTGAACCCTGCAGCCGAACTTCTGTCATTATCAAAGACACCATTCTTAAGAGCTTCTGCATCAACAATTTCAGCCATTCTGTTCAATATATGGCCATGTTTCCTTGCTAGTGATGGAGTAGAAAACTCAAATGTGGTATCATTAAAATGTGAATACTTCAATGCAGCTTCAACAACCGAGTCAAAATTTCTGGGTTTGACTAAATCTTTGGCCGTGGTAATATGGCTACTAAAGCTGCGTGCAGTGCTCAACAAGCGGGCAGCTTCCCTCATTTTTTGAGATATGTAGTGGTTGCTATTGTTTGTATGTCCTTGCTCTATGCTCACACTAGTGACTAGTGTGAGCCAAGTCCACACAACGCTACTCGGAGCTAGGTTGTGGGAGCAAGCCCCGCGCCAAGCCACGGCACGTGGGATATGTGTCGGGGTATGAGTCATGCAATCCCCTCGCACTGGGAACATGGAGCACACTCTCATTGGCCGGACTCTCTGGGTTAAGTTTTTATAAGCACGATATTTCATAATTATGTATAATTTGTATCCATAATATGAATACATGCTCTCTTTTTTCAAATACTCATGAACAATAACTTTGAAATCACAGTTGAATTTGATGCAGTAATTAACTTTTACACGTCTTGAAGTAAGACTACTCAAAAGATCACGTAATTATCCGAACCAAAAAATCGGTTCGAAAAAAACCATGTGACCGTACTTTTTTTTCAGGATATTTCATCTCTACTTCTCAAGACCATGTGAATACCTTGTATTCTAGTTTGAAGCCCAAAATAGCCCAACGAAGCCGGTGTGTACCTTTAATGAAGAATGTTGTGGTATGTTAAGTACACAATGTCCAACTAGGAATAAAAAGGACCACTCATTGGAACTAGACTGCACTACTAAACTTCTCATTTGGTTTGTAGCATAAACGCAGTTCCTCAGTACAGTGTATCGTTTGTCAGACACAATTTGTGAGGACCAGTTTCCCAATAAAATAATAACAAATATAGTAAATGAAGAATGTTGTGGTTTGGTAGGTACACAATGTCCAGCTAGGGAAAAAAAAAACTTTATTGGACTGCATTACTAAACTTCTCATTAGGTTTGTAGCATGAGCTCAGTCTCTCAGTACAATGTATTTTTCAGTCCATGAGGAGTGTACTGTTGGTCAGAGACAAACTGAAAAGTTAGTTTTTCTTAACAAAATAGTCAAAACTATAGCTAGGAAGGGTTGTGTGGTATGTTAGGTACAGAATGTCCAGCTAAGAATTAAAAAAAAACTTTATTGGACTTCATTACCAAACTTCTCATTAGGTGTGTAGTCTAAACTCAGTCTCTCAGTACAGGGTGTTGGGCTATTTTTGGGCAGGTACAATTTGCAAGGATACGTTTCCTTACAAAATAGCTTGGAAGGATTGTGTGGTATGTTAGGTACACAATGTCCAGCTAAGAAAAAAACCAAAAAACATTGGACTTCAATACCAAACTTCTCATTAGGTTTGTAGCATGAGCTCAGTCTCTCAGTACAATGTATTTGTCAGTGGCATAATCTGTTTTGAAAAGGGGGTCGGGGAATGATTCTGAAATTTTGGTATGCCGATCTGAAAAATGTATGCATCATTTTTGTTTGTCTAGGAAGACCTAGGATATGGTAAGAGTGCACACATTTTGAGACAAAGTATTCCCATCATTATGTGCTTAACTTTTTATAAATTTGTAAAATAATCGACAAAATTGTTTCACCACTTGGCTAAATATGAGGCAGGGAATTATCCTATGGGCCACCCCCCCCCCTCCCATTCTCCCTAGGATTTATGTACAAGGGCTAGTCAAATGTTGATTTGTTTGATGTTGTTTAGTAATATTTATTTCTTTCTTTTCTTTAAAGGAGACAACTTGGGGCGTTATGTTCCATAGAATTATTTCAAATGAAAATGATTTTAAAGAAAGTGAAAAAATACTATATCAAAATGTTGACCATAAGCCATGCAAATGGCTTTTTCAATGGGGAAGGCACATACTCTTCTAGTTCATATTGTACACATTCATCACTGAATGCATGTTGATTTGTATAGAAAGTAAAAAAGGTAAATTAAATGATTCACACAAACAAGCTTACTCTATACCTGAAAAGCAACCACTAATTACATTATTCATGGGCCTCTAGAGGAGCTTGGAAAATTGGACAGCAGTTTTATGGCATTCAGTACAGATTGTTTATTCTCATGAAATCATAGCTTTTTAAACTCAGTCTTAACTCAGTCTTCAGTACAGTGTGTTGGGCTATTGTTGGGCAGATACAATTTGTAAAGATTATTTTCCTTAAAAAATGGTCAAAAATATAGCTAGGAAGGGTTGTGTAGTATATTAGGTACACAATGTCCAGCTAAGAAAAAAACCAAAAACCATTATTTGACTTCAATACCAAACTTCTCATTAGGTTTGTAGCATGAGCTCAGTCTCTCAGTACAATGTATTTTTCAGTCCATGAGGAGTGCACTGTTGGTCAGAGACAAATTGAAAAGTTATTTTTTCTTAGAACTGTTGGTCAGAGACAAATTGAAAAGTTAGTTTTTCTTATCAAAATAGTCAAAACTATAGCTAGGAAGGGTTGTGTGGTATGTTAGGTACACAATGTCCAGCTAAGAATTAAACAAAAACTTTATTGGACTTCATTACCAAACTTCTCATTAGGTGTGTAGTCTAAACTCAGTCTTCATTACAGTGTGTTGGGCTATTGTTGGGCAGATACAATTTGCAAGGATTAGTTTCCTTAAAAAATGGTCAAAACTATAGCTAGGAAGGGTTGTGTAGTATGTTAGGTACACAATGTCCAGCTAAGAATTAAACAAAAACAACTTTATTGGACTTCAATACCAAACTTCTCATTAGGTTTGTATCATGAGCTCAGTCTCTCAGTCCAATGTATTTTTCAGTCCATGAGGAGCGTACTGTTAGTCAGAGACAAATTGAAAAGTTATTTTTTCTTAACAAAATAGTCTAAACTATAGCTAGGAAGGGTTGTGTAGTATGTTAGGTACACAAAGTCCAGCTAAGAATTCCCAAAAAAACTTTATTGGACGTCAATACTAAACTTCTCATTAGGTTTGTAGCATGAGCTCAGTCTCTCAGTACAATGTATTTGTCAGTGGCATAATCTGTTTTGAAAAGGGGGTCGGGGAATGATTCTGAAATTTTGGTATGCCGATCTGAAAAATGTATGCATCATTTTTGTTTGTCTAGGAAGACCTAGGATATGGTAAGAGTGCACACATTTTGAGACAAAGTATTCCCATCATTATGTGCTTAACTTTTTATAAATTTGTAAAATAATCCACCAAATTGTTTCACCACTTGGCTAAATCTGAGGCAGGGAATGATCCTATGGGCCATCCCCCCCCCCTCCCATTCTCCCTAGGATTTATGCCCTTGGTGATGTTGGTCAGACACACTTTGCAAGTATACCTTTCCTTATCAAATAATCACAGCTATGTAGCGTGGAAGGATTGTGTTGTATGTTTAGTACACAATGTCCAGCTAAGAATAAAAAGAACCCATCATTGGGACTAGACTGCATTACAAAACTTCTCTTATGGTTTGTTGAGCTCCATTTCCCATCAGTACAATTTGCAAGATACTTGTTCACTTTTAAGCAGGTCTTTCCATGCTGAAGAACGAATTTCTTTTTAAAAGCCAGCACTGTTTGCTTACTGGTATTTGTATGAAATTATAAAGGAACATGTGTATCCACTTACTTTGATTAAGGAATCTGCATGACTCCCCACCAGACAATTGTCTTGAGTCTCACTTCTGCCTGCATCATTGCTAAACATAAAATTGTCATCAACTGCAGTAGGCAACTCTTCCACTTCCTGGGAGAGGCCATCTTGCAATTGTTCAACACTTGCTTGTAAATCCTGGGAAAGAATATCAGAAAAATAAACATCAACATTAATTAAACAGTAATCAAAATTAAAACCCTGCTTGTTTGCAGAAGTCATACAGTTTAAGACCAAAGTTAAGGTCAAACATCTCTGTGCAAAACCTTTAGAGCTACAATCCTATGCAGTTCTGGGATAAAATGATGAGAAGTTCTTGTGAAATGAAGTTTTTAATATGAAAACCTCAAGTTTGAACTGGAAGTCAAGGTCAAATGGTACATACTCTGTGACGCACCTGCTTAATTTTCAAAGACCTTTCTAATGATGCACAGATTGTAGAATATTGTGTGAATTATTGAGCTACCTTTTTTTCATATAATTACTTTGATTTAAAGCAGTTGAACATCATGATTTTGTGTGCCATCTTCATACTGATCCTCAACTCTCTGATGAGTAGCAAGGCTTTATTTAATTTCATCTGTATTGAGATGAGTTGAGAGGAAGAAGAAGATGAGTACAAAAAAAGAAGAAAAAATATATATATCAAGAGGTGTTGTACTCATATTACATGAACACCTTACCACAAGACTTTTGTGAAGTTGTTCACTAAAATACCTCTTTCCTACCATGTTAACTTTCAACACTAAACAGTTTTGTATTTCATTTGTAGGTAATAATGAACTGTATAATTATGTGTTCATACCTTTTTATTTTTCCAAGGAAGCTTATCTACACCATAGTGGTACAGAATCTCAGAACTCCTCAATATAGGTTTGATTGAGAGAAGGCAAAGTACTGGTGTGTCACCATCCATTACAACTTTCATTCTTGCATTAATTTCTCTGCCCTCTCCATGGTTGACAAGGCGTCCCAATATTTTTCCACTTTGGGGTTCAACTGTGGCATCGATACTGAAAAACAATATTAAAAATAAACACAAGCTAGCTATCAATCTCAATCCCAGATCCAAAAAAATATTAAGGAACAACCCTTTGGACAACACAGTTTGTCAACTGTGCACAATGGACTTTAACCTATTAGAACTTATTTCGTCCAAATTTAGAGTGAACATGGCCTTTAACAATTAACTCTCATTGTCTTTCCATCAACTTGGTTGTGTGACTGCTGTAAATTTCACTGTTGTCCTGAGATCTGATTTTCCAGCAAACTTGCCAGGAAGGCCTTTATGTTTTTTGTTTTCTTTTAAAAGTGAGGAATTCAAAACTTAAATAGCATATAATCTCAATTAATAAACCATTGGTCTGCGCTAAAAAAAAAACCAAAAAACAGTTTTACACTCAGGTACATAGGCTACACTATTAAAACCATCAAAAGCTGTGTTGACATTGGAACATTTGTTTTTAAAAAAAAATTTTTAGCTATTATTTATTGACTTTTCTTTCTTTCTTTAGTTAACTTACATGTATTATTTATATTTGACTTATTTACTGTATTTATGTTTTGATTTTTTTTTTTTTTTTTTTTTTTTTTGATGTGGAGTTATATTACTCCGTTTATTCAACATTCATCAGCAAAGGCATACATCAAATAAACACACTATCAAAAGACACTCCGGTAAATACTTCTAATATATAACAGGCACAGTAAGTAACAGAAGCTCAGAAAATAACAATAATAATAACAATAAACAAAATAATTAAATAGTTAAATGAATACCTCTATTATATATACAAATATCTACAATTTGGCGTGACTCGGGAATCACGTGGTTCGGGAAAAAAACAGTACTGACAACAACAAAAACAAAAATTAGAAAAATATGATACATATGGGACAAAGGAAATAACTTGGCCCTTGGTAAAACAGGCAATTAGTAATTAAAACTGACTTCGTCCTTAGTGGTGAAACACAAAGCATTGTTCCTAGTATAGCAATTTTTGAATGATTCTGGTTTTAACCTTTTCTTTTCCATTCGAAGAAAATATTTCAAAGATAACTTTAACTGTGAGATGATGTCGATTTCGGCTGGTCTGGAATAACTATTAAACACCTTTTTGCATCGAATATTCCAGATCAGCCTAAGCAATTTAGCAACAACGATGGCCTGAACCGGTTTTAGAGCATATCCAAGAATTCTGTTAGAGTCGTTTAAATAAAAATGTTTGTTACCTGTATATTTGCTAAGCAATCTTTCTACAAAAATCCAAGCATCCAATGTGTGAGAACAGTAAACGAAAATATGCTCATGAGTTTCTCTTTCTACATTACAGAGCGGGCAAGATTCTTCTCTAACAATACCAATTTTAAGCAAAACATCTTTTGTAGGTAAAATTCTGTGTCTAAGTTTGTACATGAATTGCTTATCATCAGAATCCATTAAGTAGTTCTTAAAATCGCTGATCCATATCGCAGACCAATCAAGATCTTGACTAATACTGAATATATTTTGCCAAATTGGTTGAACTCTAGGAACTACATTTTTTTTTCCTAATCAGGTTGCCGTAGTTGGTCTTGGCTTTAGTTAAATACATCGGAGCAGACTCCTCTCCGTTATAATCTTTGATGACTAACCAATTACATAAAGGAGTAGCTGGACCTTCTCTTTTTTCTTCAACTAAGTTATAATCCACATGATGCTTAAGGCGACCTAGCATTCTACCGGCATTAATATTACGTAATGCACACATTTCAGCAATTTCTTTAAACGAGATCAGTTTACCCTGTTTCACAATATGTTTTATCCTGTTAATACCAAAAGATTTAAGCAAGGTACTACCAAAAGTGACGTTGTCCTTGGTGACGCTAACATTATTCCACAAAGGCATTTCTCTTGTTTCTAAAACACTAGAATGTTTACAATCCATAATACCTCCTGCTTTATCAAAGGCATTGATCACATCAATATAAAAGGACGTGGTTTTCAGAGCTTTTTTTTTGATTGGCAAATATATACCATCCCAAGTGATCATTGGCGCTAGCTTTATTAATCCAATAGTCAAAGAAATATTTCCATTTCCCTTGAGATGAGGGGTAGCGAGCTAGCCAGTTTAATTTGAGGCTCATTAATTTGCAGTTAATGTCAACAAGACCCATCCCACCCGAGTCTTTTGGACCAATGATGGTAGCCCTCTTAATTTTTTCGATTTTACCATCCCAAAAGAAATTCCACGCTGCCAAGGTAATTAATACACGGCCCAATCAAAATATTTACAATAACAGACTTGCCATGATAGGTGAGATTACGTTTAGACCATTTATCTAAAGTACTACGGATTTTTGTAATTCTCGGACCCCAGTTGTCATTTGGTACGACATCATTCCCAAATATAATCCCAAGGATTTTAAGCTTATCACACCATTGGAAGTTACAAGGTTTGTCGACTCTACCCGTCCACTTCCCAAGCCACATGCCTTTGGACTTGTCTACATTGAGTTTAGACCCGCTTCCCTTACAATAGGTAGTAAGAATGTTATCAATAGTAACGAACTCCTTGTTGTCACCAATAAAGAAAGTGATGTCATCAGCGTATTGGATTAATCTAATACTACTTTCACCTCCCGGCGTAACAATGCCTTTTAAGTCACAATCAGTTCTAGCCAAACTCGCTAACCCTTCCGCACAGATAGAATAAAGGAGAGGGGATAAAGAAAATCCTTGCCTAATCCCTCGAGAAACCTTAACCGGTGAACCAATAAAATTATTTACAATAATGTTACAATTGGGATTGCTGTATAATAATTTAATCCATTTAATTAAATTCAAAGGAATTCCCATTTTTGTCAAAACAGTGAACAAATATTTCCAGCTAATTCTGTCAAACGCCTTCTCTTGATCTATACTTATGAGAGCAGCCTCCGAATTATCTAATTCTACATAGTCAATGGTATCACGCAGAACCATAAGATTATCATGAATATTTCTTCCTATCCGCAAGTTTGTTCTTCACCTACAAGAAGGGGCATAATAAGCTTCATTCTATTAGTGATAACCTTGGAAAGGATCTTATAATCGACAGTGAGCAAGCTGATAGGACGCCAATTTTTTAAATCAGTTCTTTCACCTCTGTTTTTATAAATAAGTCTAATTAACGCAGAGTTCATTGATCTACATAAAATACCATTCTTGAAACAGCAATTATAGACTTTTAAGATAAAGGTATTTTATATTTTATTCACATTTTTATTGTACTAAACAACAGTCATTTTGATGTTAGAATGTTTTAGCCTGATAAATTCCAGTACCCCATCTACACATTTGAGACCCCAGGATTGTACCAGAAAGTGTATCTTGAAAATGTCTTCCAGAGCCTACACGATTAAAATTAAAATCTGTGGTTATTCGAGCAACTGTACTCTTTAAATGTCATCTTGATTTGAGAATGTTTTAGCCTGATTTAAGAATGTCTTGTAGCAATGAACTGATAGAATCCAGTCACCCACCTCATACATTTGAGACCCCAGGATTGTACACAATGCACTCACCCATCCCCAAATGAATAAGTCCCAGGATCTTGAAAATCTATCTTACCAGAGCCTACACAATTAAAATTAAAATCTGTGGTTATTTGAGCAACTGTACTCTTTAATAGTCATCTTGATTTGAGAATGTTTTAGCCTGATTTAAGAATGTCTTGTTGCACTGAACTGATAAAATCCAGTCACCCACCTCATACATTTGAGACCCCAGGATTGTTCTCAATGCACTCACCCATCCCCAAATGAATAAGTCCCAGGATCTTGAAAATCTATCTTACCAGAGCGTACACAATTAAAATTAAAATCTGTGGTTATTTGAGCAAATGTACTCTTTAATAGTCATCTTGATTTGAGAATGTTTTAGCCTGATTTAAGAATGTCTTGTAGCACTGAACTGATAAAACCCAGTCACCCACCTCATACATTTGAGACTTGTACACAATGCACTCACCCATCCCCAAATGAATAAGTCCCAGGATCTTGAAAATCTATCTTACCAGAGCCTACACAATTAAAATTAAAATCTGTGGTTATTTGAGCAACTGTACTCTTTAAATGTCATCTTGATTTGAGAATGTTTTAGCCTGATAAATTCCTGTGATTTACATTAATAAGTATTTTGTAAATACAAAAAAACAACAGTTAGAAATCAACTGGCATAATTGTCTGAAAAGACTCCGAACTAGAAATAAAAGAGAGAACCTTTACAAGTTAAAATCAAGAAAAAGTTTATATTTCATTATGATGTTTATAGTTTTTATCCTATTAGATCCTTCTAGTTTGTGAAATCACTGCTTAAAATCAAATGTGTCATTTGCAATGGTAGCAGTAAAAAAAAGGTTGGCAAATGTCAATGAAAATGCATACTGTATGAATTTAAAAACACTACCCTAGTCTGACACAAAATATGTTTTTGCTCCTCATTTCCTATACTTAATACAGATAACTTTCAGCCCTAATTCTTTGGAATGTCAACAAATTGTTAGTCTGCATTCTGCTGCATACTATGTGTGACACATGTTACAATGTTCCCTTTTCTGGGGTGGCTCTAGGTTTCACACGTTGTGCAACACAATAGCATAGTACAAGGCATAGCAAACTGCTGTTATATAAGACACAGTGACTGTTCAATAAAAATCTAAAGAGATATTGACACAAACCATCAAAATAATAAATATGTTATTAAACAACTTGATTGATTTGGTTTAAAATGTAACTTCAAATCCCTGAAACTTGTTATCAGTGAATAAAAACAGTTCTTGTTTGCAATACACACCATAGGTTTTTACATTTGAAGTGGCATATGCCTTGTCGTTATATAGGTATGTACACAAAAACATGGGCAGCATCACATCAATAAATATCATGAAGTTGTTTACAATGACCAGAAAAGTGATTGATTGCATACTCATTGGAACAGCAACCAGCCAACTACATTTCTGACAAAGATAAGTTTGCTATTCTAACACAGTAGGCAATTGGTTCATGAATGTAAGAAAGAATTACAAATGTTGCTACATGTACTCAGATAAAGTGCATTTTGCATCAAATTTTTGTTAACTCTTTGATGTCAATACTTATGATGTGTTTTTACAAGTCAGCACTTTCTCTTTACCACAGGACAAGTTATCAATGACGTGTGAAGTGGAAATATCATTCTCAACTGTAGTTTTAAACAGAGACAGTTGGGTCTGTCAACACCAATGCATACATTTGGGGAGCATTTTTGGGTTGTACTAAATAATGATAATAAAATAATAAAGTATTTCACTGATTTCTTTTGCTGTGCCCATTCAAAAGCCTTTTAGGATTGTACTTTACAAAAATTAAGACAAAGATGCAAGTCTTCATGAAATTAATGGAGATAGTCTTAAGATTATATTGTTTGTCACAGGGACAGAAATAATTTCATCAGAGGATTTAAAGTTTTACTAATTATTTGTTGTCCCACTCACACGTTGATTCTTCATCCTTATAGAGATTTTGGATACTTACAAGTAAAAACTAAGACATTCTCTGATTATTAAAATGTAATGTACATCACTTGGACAGACGTTTGTCCTCATTGTCTGTCCGTGTGACGCAAGTTGTAATTGTCTAAATACCCCAAAAGAATGACTCATTTTTGTTTCTACCATTATGGAAACTAAAGGGTGCAAGTAAACAATATTAGTAATTTTAAAGTAATTTCACTGTTGCTTTTACAGCCCATCCTGTCTGTCCAAGTGAAGTACCTTATCCTTTTTTAATTGCCTTGTAACTCATTATTTAATCTCACTTTCTCCTTTATTTTAGGGTAAGAACAGTCATCAATAGTGTAACCATGAACTGGATATTTTTGTTTTTAACTCACTCTCCCATGCCTGACTAAAAAAAGATCAGTTGTATGCGTTAGTGTGGACAGACCCACTTACCAGTACTTCATCGCTGAGACTGTGACCTCTGACCCTTTAACCCCAAACTGCCTGTTGCTAATGGCAACCCTCACTTACTTAAGGTACCAAAAATAAAATTCTCACATTGGGTGAAAAACAAACCCCAACTTTCCTTTTCCAAAGGGCACTACTGAACTACTGAAGTCCCACGTCGCATCTTAAGTTATCAACCAGAAGACAAATTATCAAAACGCTTGTCCGTATGAGTGGATGCAATAGAAATTGACACTTGATAGTATCTCTGTAGCCTTCTGGGCTGAAGGGTGTTCAGTATAAAATTGTTATTAAAACAAAATTATAAACAGCATGTTGTCTAAAGACTGTTGATGACGAAGATTGGCACTGTAGACGTCCTATGATGTGTCCTATTTCCCCGAGCAGTTGAAAGACCTCTCAAAAGATCCTTCTAAAATCTATATACACAAACATGTAGAATGAAAGAAATATAAAAAAAAATAAAAAAAGGGGGAATACTTGAAACAGAACAAATGATCAAGTACAATTTGAAGGATTGCATGGAGGGTAGTCAATAAGAGAAAGGTTTGCGGCAGTATCATGTAGTAAGAATCTCTTTTTTATAACTATGTTCCATTAGAAGGAACCAGTGGTAATTTGAACAGTTTGCTCTGCTTGTTATCAGGAGACCACTGCATTATATACTTGGGTGCAATGAACTTTGGAGCTGCTTGGTTCTAGTGTATCCCGCACACAGGGGAACAGTTGTTACCCCTCCCACATGTGTATCAGGGGTAGTGATTGAGCTCTTGAAAATGACAGGTAGCCAGATATCACTGATGTACAGGCTAATGTCCTGGAGTTCTGTATCATTCTTGAGAATATCTATGGCCTCTCTGATATGTTTAGGGTGCTGGATACAAATGACCCAGGCCCAGTTGGAATCCAGAAGTTTCCAAACATTGGGTCAACTGTTTCCTTCTGTAAAAACATTCTGTACTAAAAAGAAAGAAGCTAATTAATACATGGAGCTATCACAAACCTTCCTCATATAAAGCAATTCTTAGTCTTATTTCCAAAAGTTGCAAATAAGATTTGTGTACAATGATGTATTTTCTGTGTAAGTATTATTGTTATTTAAATTGATGAAAGCAGTGTTCTTGCCTATCAACAGATCTTTGTGAGCAAACCTACCCGACCAAAATATTCTGAAGTTGTCAAAATGCATTTTCAAGCACACAGGCATAAACCCTGTGGAAAACTCACCTTGTTGAGTCTATAGTCCAGGAGATTGTATTCACAAAACTTTAAATACAACGGATCAGTCTCATATTGATAAAATACACGTGGCTTTGAACCCTTAGTTGAGTTACATGTAGACTTGTCAGGTGCAGGTGATGAGGCAGAGTAAGTTTTGGGTGAAGTTTGAGGCGTCTTCTCAATGGATGTCTCAGTAACTTCATTTGATGCATTACTGTCAGCTCCACTGGAGAAGTTGTGTATTCTTATATGTGCAGAATAGAGGAAATTTAAGTAAAAATTATTGCGCAGAACTTCAAGATCTATTTTTTTTTTACAATTAATTGTGTTTGCTTCATATTGTAGTTTTGTATTTTTATTTTGTGTGTGTTAAGTAGGTCATCTGTATCCAAAAATAAAACTTGAAGTTGATACTCGGGGCCTGAAAAACTCGGAAGGGAGGGGGGGGGGGGGTCTGTACAAAAATAGTATTAGGCCTAGGCTTATTTGGTCGTGAAGGTTGTTACTTTGTTAGTTGGTTTTGCACACCACAAGACAAGCTCACACTCATGTTATCTGGTCATTGACAATGTTGAATGTTTATTTCAATTTTAAGAGCAGTTTTGGAAAGTAAAGGAACAATCGTTGCTCTTTTTTCCTTGTGGCGTTTTCGAATAAGTGTTTTGGAAATTCCACCAGGTTTGGTGGCCTATATATATAACGTAATTTTTTGTCTTGCTAAAGACCTAATCCATGAATCAAAGTTAAGAAATAGTTAACACCCGATATGCCGATATGGCTGACATTGCCGACATGTACGTATGGAGCTGGGTATTACGCCTTTCATTCAATGATTCAAGTCTAAAAAAATTCAAGTGATCAAGATAAGACAAAATATTCGAATAAGCAATAATACGCAAAGCCCTTTTTTGAACTTTTTCAATATTATAAGCTTGTATTTCAGCATAATACAACTCTCTTTGGATGTTTCTGCGTTTGGCCTTGTTTTTAAAGAAGAAAAAAAAACTTCATTTAAACTAGAAAGAATAGTACATTAAACTATTACCTCTCTCTTCAAATAATACTGTAAAAACACCAATTTATTGTTTAATATAACAAAGTACAAAATATTATACAAGGAGTAAGTACGGAGGTTGGACCAATATAGTCACTCCTGTTGCATCAACAACCTGTAGATCAATACCACTCGTCAAGGTTCTTCACCATTCTAGATGTTATGTTCACTTGGCACCACCCGCTCCTCGCTTGATTAATTTGTCTCTCTGTGTATCAATACTTCTAGCCACAATTTAACAGTTGCATCAGTAGTTTTTTTAATGACACGTCAGCATCGGGTTTTATAGTAAAATTGCTTAATACCCATAGCTTCAGGTACCGGAGATACTGAAAGCGCTATAAACCCAGACCGGTTCCCATATTACCTTTCTAGTCTGAACTATTACAAGTCTAGAAATAAAATACTACTTTCCAACTAACTCTCTGCCAGATTGTGTTACCTGATTTGAACCTTCGACTTTGGAATTGACATGAAGGTCCTTACCAACTTAGCCAATCAAGCAGTTGTTGGTAGTCTAACTTCTTCGCCAATGTCGGTATTCCCGATTGAATAAATTCCACTTTACTTAATGTTCTTAAGCATTTGCACCATAACGGTTTAACTGCATGGGTATACTCAAATTGTCATTGTTACAAGTTTATTTGCAAATCACGTTAATGAGATGATCAACCCATGACTAAGTTGCCCAATTGATAGAACATCTGTACGTAAGCCAGTTAGTTCCAGTTAGAAATCCCAATGAACTTTAGTCTGCTTGCAAATTAATTTGTTTTATCTTCCAGTACGCGCTGATTCACCAATCAGATGCTCGAACTACTAGGGGGATAAATACATAATCTATGGCCTTTGTTTTATATCCTACTTCCTCTGTTTTTATTACACAGTGCGTATTTCGGCTTAGTTGGATATGGGACGCAGAAGCGCTATATTTTTCAGTATTCCACTCGCGCTTGTGTGTTAACTTATAATTATCTTCCACTACGCGCTAATCCACCAATCAGATGCTCGAACTATTAGAGAGTTTTATATGTTTATAACTTAACTTCAGAAATCGCTTTTTGTTATGAAAGTCGTGTTCCATTAGTATGCCCTTGTAGAACCAATATCTGTAAAAATCACACAGTGCAATAACAGCAGCGTAAAGAATTATATAACAAATGATACAGGAGTTTGAAGATTGGTTTACCCAACAGCTTCTCATGTTTCAACATAGACATCAACCACTCTAATGTAAAGTCTTTTGCAAACATAGTATTTTACTCTTTCTTTTCCTTGGTTTTAAGAACGGGATTTGAACCACTGACTTTCGGTTTGTCAGCCACAAATAAGTGACAGGTTCAAATTCCAAACTAGTTATCTTGTCACATATTCAACCAAGTGTTTCCCGGGTTGCATCAAATACATTATACATCAACCGCTACCGGTAGATCAATATCGCTCTTCAAGATTCTTGACTTTTCTGTTTGTTAATATCGCTTTGATGCACACACTCGTCGCATGAGAACTCTCTCACTTTTCTATCAATATTTCTAGCCCCAATGATTTCTGAACTAGTGCTTCAGTAGCCTCAAATTACACGTCAGTAACGGTATCTGTTTGCTCTCTACACAATAAATGTTAAATGACACGTCATCAACGGTTATTGATGTCAGTTTGCTCTCTCCGACGCCCTGTTTTCTGGAACTAGACAAATCAATTAGACATGCCTGCCTTCTTATAAGTAGTTTTGAATCATCCAATAGTTTAAAACAAACTTTAATTGTACCACAGAAAATATGCTAGGGAGAAAATATGCTAGCGAATGGGCTTACAACACTTACAACTAAATTAAAAATAATATAACAAATTACAGGAGTAAGAGGATTGGTTCACCCAAGAGCTTCTAATGTTTCAACATAAACATCAACCACTACATGACATGTACAGTCTATCGCATATTTTTTTGTTACTCATTATTTTCTTAGATCAATATCGCTCTTCAAGATTCTTGACTTTTCTGTTTGTTAATATCGCTTTGATGCACACACTCGTCGCATGAGAACTCTCTCACTTTTATATCAATATTTCTAGCCCCAATGATTTATGAACTAGGGCTTCAGTAGCCTTAAATTACACGTCAGCAACGGTATCTTTTTGCTCTCTACACAATAAATGTTCTTTGCACTTTGATTCACACACCTTCTCGTAATAAAAGTATCTTTCCTTTGATCAACATTCTTAGCCGTCATGGATGTTTTGCATGTTCTATATTTTTAATAGTTTTGTTGAATTCGTCGATAAGTCACCTTAAATTCGGCTTGGTATCCCCGATTTTCGGATTCAGCACCCCAGAATTGGGTAAATGCTGCTCACTCCATTAACAAGAGCCTTTTTTTTTTAAATCTGGTCTAGACTATAGGTCTAACATCAATACGTACCAATGAGTACAATTGAAAACGAACGCTTGAGCGATTATTAAAAAAATACACGAACATAATTCAATTCAATTCAATATTGGTTTATTTTCATATCAAAATACAAGACCAAATAAAAAGTCATAGACTAATGGCATTTGGTTAACAATAAAATTACATCAAAAATATATGTACAAGTTTACATGATAAGACAATAATTATTATTAAAAATATTACTACAGTTATACAGACAAACATGAATTGGGAAAACAGCTATGGACATGAGGGGGAACTTGTGGACACAAAATAAAAACAAAACAAGGGAGTTTAAAACAAAACAGCAACATTCTGTAGGCAAGGGAGGTTTGGACACAACATGAGCACAAAGGAAATGAAACGGAGCGGTTATCATGAACTAATTGAGTTAAGCATCTGGAGCATTGAGGGGCCTTCGCGAGTTTTTGTATCTCTGAGTTTTTATCTGAAGGTGTTCCAGTTGCCTGGTGTTTCTTAAAGTATGCTCTGACAAATAATTAGATTTACGTTCTGGGGGGAGGAGATGGCGAAGATTATCAGAAGTGAGCAGAGATTTGGCAAATTTAAGAACTAGGTTTTTACGCCTTTCATTCAATGATTCAAGTCTAAAAAAATTCAAGTGATCAAGATAAGACAAAATATTCGAATAAGCAATAATACGCAAAGCCCTTTTTTGAACTTTCTCAATATTATAAGCTTGTATTTCAGCATAATACAACTCTCTTTGGATGTTTCTGTGTTTGGCCTTGTTTTTAAAGAAGAAAAAAAACTTCATTTAAACTAGAAAGAATAGTACATTAAACTATTACCTCTCTCTTCAAATAATACTGTAAAAACACCAATTTATTGTTTAATATAACAAAGTACAAAATATTATACAAGGAGTAAGTACGGAGGTTGGCCCAATATAGTCACTCCTGTTGCATCAACAACCTGTAGATCAATACCACTCGTCAAGGTTCTTCACCATTCTAGATGTTATGTTCACTTGGCACCACCCGCTCCTCGCTTGATTAATTTGTCTCTCTGTGTATCAATACTTCTAGCCACAATTTAACAGTTGCATTAGTAGTTTTTTTAATGACACGTCAGCATCGGGTTTTATAGTAAAATTGCTTAATACCCATAGCTTCAGGTACCGGAGATACTGAAAGCGCTATAAACCCAGACCGGTTCCCATATTACCTTTCTAGTCTGAACTATTACAAGTCTAGAAATAAAATACTACTTTCCAACTAACTCTCTGCCAGATTGTGTTACCTGATTTGAACCTTCGACTTTGGAATTGACATGAAGGTCCTTACCAACTTAGCCAATCAAGCAGTTGTTGGTAGTCTAACTTCTTCGCCAATGTCGGTATTCCCGATTGAATAAATTCCACTTTACTTAATGTTCTTAAGCATTTGCACCATAACGGTTTAACTGCATGGGTATACTCAAATTGTCATTGTTACAAGTTTATTTGCAAATCACGTTAATGAGATGATCAACCCATGACTAAGTTGCCCAATTGATAGAACATCTGTACGTAAGCCAGTTAGTTCCAGTTAGAAATCCCAATGAACTTTAGTCTGCTTGCAAATTAATTTGTTTTATCTTCCAGTACGCGCTGATTCACCAATCAGATGCTCGAACTACTAGGGGGATAAATACATAATCTATGGCCTTTGTTTTATATC